>NC_092225.1:100880438-101180438 GCF_036320965.1 Panulirus ornatus | reverse complement strand
GCATGTATATTGTTATAGGGTACTATCTATTTTTATCTCTGACACCCGTTCGTATTGGAACTCCCTCAAAGGGATGGCCATGGCAACAGTCTCCATAATTAAAGAACTCCAGAGCCGCTTCTTAGCCTTTAGCACCTCACCCTTAATAGGGTGCTGGCAGATGGCAATTTTAAAGCAGTGTTTGCAGAGTTTGTCACCTAATGTTCTTAAAGACTACTTCTATCTAATGCTCTTACCTACTACCTAATGTTTCTACCTAATAATTCTGCCTAGATGTTCCTACCTACCACTTTTGTCTACTGCTCCCACCATTTTGCCAAAAGGCAAGGCTAACACATAGTTCTCTCCACAGGAAAATCTAGAGTTATGAAGAATGAGCTGGATGAGTATAGTGTTGTCATGTATTACATATGACAAGGAGAGATTGTATGTTTGTGGACAGAATGCCAGTAGTGCACATGTTAGTGAGACAGAAAGAAAAGACAGCCAACTGGGTCAAAGGAGTGCAACTTAACAGCCACTAAAGTGCTGGCTCACTAAACAGATGTCACTGATTCTCCTGATACCCAGAAGGGAAGTACTGGTAATGTACCTCCCTGGTCATTGGGTGCCTACCAACTGCCTATAGGGTAAATAGAGTGAATAGGTAAAAGGAGGCATATTGGCTCGAAACAGAGCTACTTACTATGGGAACTGAGGGTCTTTATATCCTTTTACTTAGTTAATGGTAACCAGCTATGTGAATTTGGTTTTATCAAATTTTATGTAATTTATAGTATCATGAAAAAAATAGAAAATACTGCTAAAGCTATTTTCTTTTCAGTATCTACAAGAGGTTTGGTTTTGATTCCAGATGAACGGCAACGACATTCCAGTGCATCTTCTCAAGGATCACAGGACTCACAAAATACAACAACTGAGCAGACAGCAGTTGGACTGGCTTCCTCAGTCTTCACACGGCCACCTCTTGAAGATAGGTTCGTAGTGGTAAAATAAATCTTTCTTCCAAAGGAGTTTATAGTGGCATGCAGAAAAAGAGTTGATGATAAATTATCTCATTAAAGTGAAATATCATAATGACTCATAACAGTTTGCTAGATGAGTGTTGTAAATTTTTGTCATGCATTTTTTTTTTTTTTTTTTTTTTTTTTTTTTTTTTTTTTTTTTGCTTTGTTCCACTCTGCATTTGATAATCATTTATATCAGCACAGGGGCCTTTTAGCTCCATCACCTTTCTTGGATTCTCTGAATGACTGTCTTGCATTTCACCATTCTGGCCTATGTATGATATGTAAGCTCCCTTGTAATTCATGATATGCATTCAGAGTAACTTAGCACCCTACTGTCATTCAGATTAACTTAGCACCCTATTGTCATTCAGAGTAACTTAGCACCCTATTGTCATTGGTACCACTATTAGATTTTCCTTTGCTTTTTTAGTATCTCCACATGTTATACAGTGTACTACCTTTCTGATAGACAGGAATGAGTACATTTTTCCATGCCCCAGACTTTTTGCCAGTTCCAGTTATCCTCTCTGATGTACACTCTTCCGTTAATTCTTTTCAGCCTTGTCCTTTTTACAAATTTTTTCCAATATGTTATTTCTCAGATGTTTATTTTACACAAACTTACAATATTTAACTTTCCCTACCTTTCAGTTTATAGTAATATCCCCATTTTCAAATTTCTTACCTCCAGACAAACCCTCTGAACATCAGGGAGAGAGAACTTACTGTTGAGGGTTGAAATTCCAATTAACCCCCAAAATAGGATGTATCTGTCTGGACTGACCTCTTTTCAACCACAGTAATATATATGAGGCCAGCTAATGTCTACACATAGAGACCCAACAACCATACAGCAACCCACCCAGGTCAATAGCATCATTGATACAGTGGTAAGATGGTGCCTTCCACTGCCAACCCTTATCACTCACATGGTCACAATTCCAATTTGCAGACCTGTTGACCATTGCTTTTGCCTGCTGGCAGTGTTTTCTCTTTATAACTTTCACTTCTAGGCTTCACATATGTTGGATCTGTATCTTTTCTTTCGTTTTGTGTTTTAAGGCATGAATTGTGAGTAGATTGTTCTTGCATTAGAGTTGCATAGGACATGTGGTGCCTCTCTGCAGTTTGGTGATTGTGTGGCGGTTTAAATCACTTCTTTGCTTAAGTTTTTATATTACTTTTTTTTTAACAGTTTATGCATTGTGGAGCATTTGTTTTATGTTTACATGATGAGACACCCCCACCTTTGTTATAAGCAGATGCTGCTGCTTTGTTAACAAAATAAGGGGAAGGTTGGATAGAATGATGGGCCAGTATGATGTATGTGGAAGGTTGCTGAAAGTGGATGCAAATGTAAGTGAAACTAGTTTTGAAAGGAATGGAATATCATTATGTTAGATTGGTTTCATGATGAAGAACAGGCAGTATTGGATTAGTTTAGATATTTGGGAGTAAATGATAAGAATGATATATGACATTGAGAAAGCCAAACCTAAAACTAAAGTCATGCAAGGGAGTAAAATTAAGGATATAGAAAACCCAGCAGATTGGAAAAATTGGATGTAGAGTGTGCAAGAAGTTTGCATAGGAAATATTTTCCCAGCATTGATGTATGGATGTGAAACATATGTTTGTATTGGTAAGGCTAGATGTGGTATGGCTTAAATTATGGAGATGACTTGGATGAAGATGTGAGAGGGTATGTGGTGAGAAGTTATGGAAAGGCACATGGATGAAAGTCGTTTAGGATGGTAGGGGCAGGTTGGATGTCATGAGGATGTATGGCAGGACAGTAGAAGGTACATAGACGAGAGGTAGAGCATGGGGTAGATGGATAGATATAGTGAGAAAATTTATTAAGGTTAGGGATATTTTAGATGAAGATGCTAGGACAGTGGTTCCCAACCCCTGGGTCATAACTCAACATTGGGTAAACTACTTATTATGAGGGGGTTGCCAAGGGGTCTCCAGTAACAGACTGTTTGAATTTTCCTTTATAGTCCTGCATTGGCAGTGTTAAGGAGGAGGTTAGAGGCAGCCACTTCCTTATATCTGTCCGTCCCCTTCATTTCCCCATAAATCTAAATCATCCACTAATCATGTTTCCAAGATTACAGTCTCAACTTATACATAATAGATTTGTGGTGTCAAAAGCCTAACTCTTATTTCAAATGCTGTATTTGTGCCAGAGTTTTGTCATGCAGTTTGTTAATGCTAACACCAGTAACAGAACAATTTTCACTTTTTTGTGTCTGTAAAGCTTATTTGTTATGGATTGGATATGTAAATATCTTTATTTTTCATATCAGTTTTATTCATTGATATTCAGATTATTGTCCCTGGGTGTTTTCCAAACTAATCATGGAATATGATCACTTTATCCCAAAAATTGTGGTCAAATACAGCTGAGTGAGGAATCATGCATTTCAGTGGGGAAGATCCACGAGAATAGATTTTAAGCATCAGTAAGCTGCATCTGTAATTTATTGAGGTCCAGAGTGTTGAGACACTACAATCTGAATTCGAAAAGCAAAAGGAATCCTCTAGTACATTGTATACCAAGCAGCAAAAGGAGAAAACGTTTCTGTGGTGTGAATCCCTCAATGTGCTCCTGTTTTTTGCTATAACCTTCTTGTGTAAGGCACTTAGTGTCACAAAGACACGAAGACAAAGTTCTGAAATCATATGCCTCTAGATTTTCTCTGGGTATTCAGTTTATCTTCAGCACCACTTGGTAAAGTAATTCAGAGGTAGGGCTGTTATTAGTAAACAGCCGCATGCAATTCTTCAGTCATTTTCAGTCATAATGCAAGTTTATTAAACTGTATCATCAATCATATGTTCATAGGTAGCTCCTTTGCCATTTTTTTTTCACAAAAGGGAGTTTATTGAATTATATCATTAATCATATACGTTTTCCTATAAACATGAACAATGTTTATCATTTACTACGAGTTGATTAAACCCATGGTTTGCTGAGCCACCCCCACTACCAGCATATAGGTCATGGCCAAAAAGAAATTAGGTAGGTACCACTGTACCAGGAGAATGATTTGGGATAGAATGCAGTGGAAGAATTTTGTTTATGGAGGTGGTATGAATGGAAATGTTAGTCTTACTTCATGAAGTAATGTAATGCATAAAGTGAAAAAGTATGAAGCACTTGTATAAGTTTGGAAACCCATATTTCATGTTAATGTAGTGGGTATAAGTTGAGATGTATGAGAGATGTTCAAAGGCTGTATATACTCACTCCACCTTATTTGATTAGAAATAGAATGAATATGATACACAGGTGAATAGATAACGAGAAAGGATCTCAATTTTTCTTCAATCAGGGTAACCAAAGACCTTTATTTTGGTTGTGAAGTCAGTTTACCCACTGTTGTATACGGTAGATATTTTCCCTAAGAAAAGAAAAGCAGTAGCACTTGTGCATTGCATAGGAGAGCTTTGCAAGTTTTTGTCTGAGAACTGACATTAATGTTTTAATCTTACTTAGAATGGACATTTGAGATCCACTTCTTTAAGGAAGTTTTTTAAGTTCCTTGATCTTTTATAACTAGCTCGATAGTTGAAACAAAAGCTTTGTTCCAACCACCTGTGAAATAAGGAAAAATACGGTGAAATTGATGTGATATTTAGATTTAGAAATAATCTAAACTTGATGATTATCTTTTATGGGTGAAGTTTATTAATTCATACCCAAAATCTTTAGCTCAAAATGACATGTCCAATTTTGAGAATAAATCTTTTTCAATACAGTCCAAGAAAATGTTTCTTTCGGAACATCATCCTTTGTATCAATTCAGAACTTTAAGATTTCCTTTAGTCTCATGGAAAATCATGGAAAATGACAAGAAATGTTTGTTCATCCAAGTTTCTCTTAGTATTCATAGGTAAGGATGATTTTATGTTGGTTCATGAAGTTTCTACTCCTCTCACAGTCATGGTTGCCTGTTAGAGCCCATGATGTAAGGAAAGGGCTTGTTCCTGGGCTTTCTTAAGGAATCTCTTTGTTGAAATTATTGAAGGGGTATACGACTTATGACAGACAACATTTTACAGTTATACCTCTTCTTAGATCTGGTTGATTATCTATTTGTGGTTCTGGTTATGCTGCCTCAGGTACAGATCAATTCCAAGTGAAGACCAATAGTTGCTCAGGGTCAGATTCTTTCTTTGTTTTTCCTGAGATTTTTTATAAGGTCCCTCCTTCTTCATGTAGTTATGCTCTCTGATGCTTATGGGGCTTATCTGAAGCTCAGAAATGTTGGTTTTGAAACATTGAAGCATTTTTCTCTACCTGAGGCAGAGCCTTTTGAGGATATTTGTACTTCCCCTGTACCCTTTTGAAAAATTTTCTTGAATCTTGGCAGTAGTAGGTTCAGGGAACAGACCAAGGTGGATGGCATTGATGAGAGTTTTTGCTGCAATATCACCCATCACTACACCAGTGAAATTGGTTGCTGCATGATTGTTAGGGGTTTGCACACAAGCATTAGCTGCTATTTAAAGATATTTCATTGACCAGATAGGGTAGACCCAGACAGATGCGCTCAATTTTTAGAGTAAAATAGCACTGTAACTCTTCTGCCAGTGAGTGCCCACTCTGATGTTCATAGGGTCTGCTTCCAGTAAAGAAGTGGTTTTTCATACTCCAGAGCCAATATTTTTCCATTATTCATCTTTCTGAAAATATGGAAAACATACAATCCCCTTTCAGTTTCTTTGCATGTTGTCATTATTGATGACTAATATGTTCAGAGAATGACAGGTTTTACAATGAGTTTTAACCCCTCCTTTCCCTGAAGACATTTAACTCTGTGTATTTTTATATCATCATCATTACAGCCTCACTTCCATTGGGCATATCAGGTGTATATAGCACCAAAAGCTTATTTTACACCATCAACTCATGCTTAGTGGATGAAATTAAATATTGACTCCCACACTCTTAAAGTGTTCCTTTTTCACTTTGTACACAGAGCTGATTTGGTAATTGAGACCAGTGTCCCCATTTATGCCACCTCCATACATAAATGCTTCCATTGCACCCATTCCCTAATCATTTGTATGGTATCTTCATCCAAAATGTTCTTAGCCCAGATCAGTTCTCTTACTGCTTCTGTCCACCTCTTCCATGGTCTCCTCTAGGTAGTAGGTGGATTGTAGCCACTGACCAGTGAGGGACTACCTCTTGGATTTCATGAGGGTTAGTGATAGCAGCACAATGAGTTGCCCAAGTTGTGTTTGTTCTCTATTTTCTGCTGCCATTCAGTTCACGAAGACACACTTTCCTCATAACACTTGGCAACATGTATTTATGTGACTAATTATTCTTAGCTTTGAATTACCTACTGTCAGCTCTGTGTGCTAGCCCTCCTTAATGGCAAAGTCTCCTCATAAGTACTTGTAAGTAGGTTCTTCCCCTTTTACCTTCTACTGTACTACTATACAGCTTATATCCTTGATGACCCTGTTATCTTCCAAGCACTGCAAAACATCATCTTAAAAGTTTTTCATCTATGTGACTTTTTAATGATTTCTTTGTATGACATATTCTTTTCACATCTGCGTTCTATATCTTAACTCTCCTCCTAGTGCCACTTACACTGTGTTGTTATGTTGGTCTTATTTTTAACCTATCCAGCTTTATGAATATATGAGGTTTACTTCCTTACATCAGCATTGGAACATATACTCCATGCAAGCTTTATACACACTCTGTACTCAGATCTTTGTCATTCACCAAAGCTTTCAGTTTATCTCAAATTTTTCTCCCTTACATGACTCCTTCCATCTTCAGCTTTCCCACTACTGTTGTAACCAAACTTTATATTCAGATACTTAAACCAGTCCACTTTTGTCTGTGCTGGAAATCCTCTTCTCCCGTTTATAATTTTCTTAAAGAAGGAAAGGAGAGGTGGGCCAAGCCAGGATATTCCCTCTAAGGCTCACTTCTCAGTTCATAACACGGGATACTTACTTTCACCACTCTCTTCTCACCGATATTGGTTCCCCTTTTCCCAAAATCTCTACAAATCTACAAATCTTCACCATCACCTCCACAAAACAGTGATCACACATCCCACAGCTGCCTCTTTCAGCACATTTACATTGATCCCTTTCAAAAACCAGCATCTCATTAAACTTCATTCACTTTCAGCATCCTCCTTTAATATGCTTCATCATAAAGGCCTGCCATTATATCCAGCTCTTCCTCTGATTTAGCTAATATACATCATCTTCATGTAGCACTTGTGGTCACTTCCATATTGTTTTTCCATGGTTAACTCAGTCTGTTAGAGTTAAAAGAAGAAGGACATTTTATAAAGTGCTTGACTTCCTGAAAGGAAGAGTATTCATTTGTTTGTCTATTTTTTTCACTATTTATAAGATTGGTAAAACATTTAGAATTTTCTAGATAGTATGTACACGTTTTAGTTATTGTTTAAAACTGTGTAGGATTGTATTGACAGGTCTAAATATGAAAAACTACAAAATGCCCATGATGAGGAAAGTGAAGAGGAACGTCATACAGAAGCACTGAATCGAAATAAAGAGCTCCAACAGCAACAAGTGCCAGCAAATGATTCAAGAGAGATTAAGCAGAGAAGGCATCGACGAGTGAGAAAGAAGAAAGGCAAGAATGAAAATGAAGGAAATGAGTCACCATTAGAAGGCGCAGAAGATGGTAAATCTGATGGGGTTTTCATCTGTAGTGTATCTGATGATGATTCCATAGGGTCAGCTAGTGATCTAAAGGCTAGAATTAATGATGAATATGATTATGACCATTGTGACCGTGGAGATGTCTCTGAAACTATTAGTTCATCTGTGTATCATGCAGAGTGTGAAAGTGTTACAACCCATGAAGATGATCCAAGGACAGCAGAGAATTCTGACCCTACCCAGTTAATACGACGGGGACCAAAGCCAAGTAAAGCAGCTATACGAGCTCGTGCTAGAGCTCTTCAAGAACAAGAGAACAGGAAGTGTGCTCAGGATAGACTTCTGGGACATGAGTATGGAGAAAAACCTCTTCTTCAAGATGATGAACTTGATTCAGGTGAAGAAGAAGGAAAACTGTCTGATGATCAAGAAGAACAACATATTGAACAACAACTCACTCAGCAACCAGACCAGCTACCAGTTAGGTCCAATATTTTTCATGTTCCACGACCTTTCAGAAAAACTTCCATGGATGAATCTCACAGACAGAGAGAAGTTCCAGGGGAGGAAGATGTGTTTGCTTTAGCTCCCTTTAAAACATCTTTTAAGAGAATAAACAAGAAAGTCTTTCAGAGCCGTAGTCAACCATCAAGCAACACTGTATCTCCATTAGAATCCTCTAACCAGCCAGTTATATCGCAGACTTTGGCAAACAGTTCTCCAGCTCCTGTTCACTTAGGCAGCCCAGAAATACAGGAGCAAATTGTTGAGCCTGTTCGGTTACCTGTAAAAGCTGATATAATTTATGAAGAGTCTCCAAGTGAAGAGTATCCTATATATGAAAATGTAGTGCTGAATCCAAATGGTAGTAGCATAGAAAATGGTACTACAACACCTAGATATCACCACTATGAGAATATTCCCCCACCTTTTTCTGTGTCTGGAGTTGAAACTTCCTCAGTTGTTAATCCTGTCCCAACAAAAAATCCATTTGTTAACCCCTTTATCAGTGAGAGTCCAGTAGCAGTTGTACCATCAGGAATGCAAGAGCCTTCAGTGCATTTATCAAACCAGTCTGCAATGTCCCCAGCTGCCACAGAACAAAACGTACCTAATCCCCCACGGAAAATATCTCAACAAGCCAGTCAGGGTATAATGTCTCAGAGCATAGATTCTCTCACTCCTAATTCTGCTGTAGGATCTATCAGTTCTCCTTCCCTCCAGAATACAGATCTCTTTGGGTCCACACCCTTCAATGATGTTACAATATCAACTACTCCATCCAATGATACCAAAGAATTTTCAGCACATGGTCAAACAATCTTAAATGGTGCTCCACAATTTACATGTTCAAGCCAGTCACAGTATTTCACCCCACCTTCTGATATGACTTCACACAACCCCATTCATACTTCCACACCACGTTCTGTCAAAATACACCCTCCCTCTCAAGGAAGAGAGTCAAATTCAGCAGACCTTGATGATGCTGATCTATTTGGTGCTGTACCTTTCAAACCAGTAATTGGACATCAGCAGACAGGTCAAGCAACAAGTGGGAAAAGCCAAACACTGCCAGCTAATATGAGTTCTGTCTTTCAAGCACAGATGGCTCAGATGGCACGTGATGATGGTCACATAGATAAATTTTTTGGTGATTTCAAAGTTTCGAGGTCATTAAGGAAATCAACACCCCCTAGTTTCCGTAAACCAAGGACAGCACACCAAAAACTTTCCGATTCTGACACCTCAAGTGATGATGGATCTATGATGGTCAGTAGAAAACCTAAACATAGAGATAGAAGTAAGGACAGATTAAAATATAAAAATATTAGTGAGGAATTTGAAGAAGAAAATATGATGGTGCTCCCAATCAAACAATTTGGACATTCTAAAAAGGAGAAATTAAGTAAAAAGAGTAAAAAGCATGAGAAGTTGGAAAAGAAAGTAGAGAAGCCAGAAAAGAAACCAGAGAAAAACATTAGTTTTGAGTCTGCTGGAATTTCTAATATGAGTTTTGAGGATTTCACCCTTGAAGAAAACCGTCGTGAAGCAGACAGGAGTCGTCGAGAATCAGATAGGAACCGACAAGAGGCTGAAAGAGGTGGAGACTCCCTTCAGAGCCCCGAAGAAGATGATTCAGATTTAAGGACCACTGGAGGTACAAGATTTGGATCATTAAAACGAGGCATCAACCCTTTCTCAAAGTTGGGGCGCTGAAAGAATCTTCATTCTTGCATAAATTTTCTTTGTGATTATCTTTGATAGATGCATACATATTGAATTGTCAGACTATCAATTATAGATTATAAGTCCAGTGTTTGAGGGATAGATTTGTTCCATACCAGGATATAAGATGTTGAATAAATGTTCAGTGATATTTGGTTGAACTTTGTCCATAATATAGATTTAAAAAAAAAATCATATATTAAATGAAATGAGAAGAGAATTTTAATACAAAGAAGACATGCCTTTCAGACTAAAGAACATTCTCTGACTTATTCCTTTTTGTGAGAATTTATTACAGATTTATTTGATTTTGCTGAAATTAGAAAAAGTGAATGAGTAATACAATAATGTTATACCAGAATAGCTAGGAAAATATCCATGCATATCAGATTTTGTACAGTAATTAGAGTCATGATGAGGAATATGATAATCTGTGCTTCCTTCAAAAAAATAGAATTTTCATGCTGTTTCATGTCTTCAGAAATGGCAACATGTTCATAGATAAAGTAGCTACTAAGTATTGGTCTTATGGTTGATGACCTTCCCAAGAATGCTCATTGGATTATGAAATTCTCTTGTGAAGACAAACCTTTAGAAACACAAACGTACATTTTCTTTTGTCATGGTCATTTCATAATGTTGAAATTAAGTTTTTGATCACTAAATTCTTGGTCATTGGCAGAATAATAATGAGGAAATAATCCAGTTTTCTCTGTTGGAGTCTTATGCCCAACATCAGTAAGAGAGAAAGTACAAGTCACTACTTCTTGCTCCTAAAGTGTCTTTTTAAATGATTGAAGTGCATTTGTATTATTTTTGCTGGTTAGTTTATCTAGCAGTACTGGTGCTAAAAGTAGTGCAGTTGACAAATTGATTCATGATTATATTTTCTTACTTTTAAAAAGCCAAAGACCGATAATTTGTTAATATTTTTTGTAAAGAAGGTATTTCAATATTGGACATTGTTATTTTGATAGAATGTGAGCCTTTGACATCCAGATGCAGGCCCTTTGAGAACAATGAATATGCAATATTTAGGTCTAGCTAAAGCATCTACCAACTGGATAACAACATACCTCTCAGCTCTTCCAATCAGGAGTCAACAAAAGCCTTCCATACCAACACCACACCTCATGTGGATACTGCAAAAATTGAATGTCCTTTAAGATTTTATCTGGATCTGAATACCTCTGGTTAGATTGTATGGTCAGTCATAAGATGTGAGTTATATTACAGTGCCTGAGAACAGTTGGATGTTCAGCACTTGTGAAGATGGTACTGCTTAAGCTGACTAACATGACTTTTATGAAACACAGGAAATGTCACAAGCATTGTCCACAGTGTCATTAAATCTGCAGTGAAATTAACAGCATGTTAATTGGAAGGAATATCTCTCTCTCTCTCTCTCTCTCTCTCTCTCTCTCTCTCTCTCTCTCTCTCTCTCTCTCTCTCTCTCTCTCTCTCTCTCTCTCTCTCTCTCTCTCTCTCTCTCTCTCTCTCTCTCTCTCTCTCTCTCTCTCTCTCTCTCTCTCTCTCTCTCTCTCTCTCTCTCTCTCTCTCTCTCTCTCTCTCTCTCTCTCTCTCTCTCTCTCTCTCTCTCTCTCTCTCTCTCTCTCTCTCTCTCTCTCTCTCTCTCTCTCTCTCTCTCTCTCTAAATATATATATATATATATATATATATATGTGAATTCCAGTCTTAGGCCCCCACGCAGTATGTTTCATCTTTCTCATTCTGGAGTGTACCTCCCTTTCGTAAACCCCCACTCACTGATGATTAGCTTTATTTGACTTGGTATTCATCATAACAGTGTCATTTCGGAAGATTCATTGAAAAATGATGACTGTAGCTGTGGCATGTTTACCAACAAGTTTTTCTTTCAATTGGAGATGAGAAGCTTATGTAAACTGTTTAAGAGCTGCTTTGCTAAACTTAAACGGGTGGTGGCTGGCTAAGCTGGTGATATAAATAGTGAGCATACCTTCATGACAGGGAGGGTTAGTCTGGTGTTGGTACAAAAGCCATTGAATGATCAATTGAATAATTTGCCTCCCAGGTCTATGCTCTGGAGATGGTTCCTGTAATGTCATGCCTCTAGAAGTGTTTTAGCTTCTACTTATCATTGTCAGCTGTTATTCTAGCCTTTGTCTCACATCTAATCATATCTTCTTTGATTTCATTTTTATCTTATTAATTTGGTTTGCCACTGGAATCTTTGCATGTTGATTAAATATCAAGAGGATATTACGGTAAACAGTATCAGAATATTATGAATAGCTTGACTTATAGGTGTATTATATTGGTAATAGCATTGGCTAAGCAAGTAACTGTCTTTCTTGTGATAACAGTTGAACAGAATTTTCCCACATTTTGTCATCGAAGCTTCATTTGCTCTGTTGGATGGTCACAGCATTGATTATGAACAGTTTATACATATTGATACTTGATTGTGATTTTTATTGGAAATATTACCAAATTATTACACCTTATGCATTATTGAAACACTTACTGACTACTGAAACACTGACTACTAATCCTATCCTGTATTGGTACTGTTTTGTATATTGTATAGTTGGTATACCATCATCGAATTTGCGTACATGTCAGCAAGTTTTTTGGTTGCCTATTTGTAATGTTTTTGGTGCACTGTCTTCTCCTAAGGACTGAACAATTATAGTCTAGCTCATGAAATTTATGATATTTATTGAAGTATAATGTTCTTACTATTTATATTGTGTGGTTGGTGTACCATCATATAATTTGCATCCAAGTCAGCAAGTTTTCTGGCTGCCTGTTTGTCATGTTTTTGGTGCACTGTCATCTCCTAAGGACTGAACAGTTATAGTCTGGCTCATAAAAATTATGATGTTTATTGAAGTATCGTTATTATTTAGCTTTTTATTATAGTTATTCACATCACTGAATTCATTTGATTGGTTTGAATAATATTGACAGAATGCTACTTTAAGTTTATAACAGGATAGTACATAATGGTTTCATCTATAACGTATCTGTTTGTCAACATCATTAACTCTATTCCCCATTCCTTCAGGTACGTTCAGCCCTTCAAATCACTCTTACGTATCCTCAGCAGAAGGCCATTGTATTGAAATAGAACATGAACCTACATCTTATATTAGTGTTTCTTAATGTTTTACTTTGCACACCAAGTTAATTTATCAAGTAGATCAGTATCTCCCTTAGAATATGTACCATTCATTTAGGTAGTAATTTATTCTAGACATTTACCAAAGGATGATTAGGATTTCCCTGACTTCTCAGGATGATCCTTTTACTCTTTTGAGTGTACTTAAAAAACTTTTTCTAATAGCTTTGCTTTTGATTGGTATGTTCTTTGCATTTTCCTTTTTTTATTTCTATTTTGCTAATGATTATTTTCTGGGGATAAGGGAGAGAGAATACTGCCCCCATGTAAAGTGTGTGTGTGTTATAGAAGGCAGCTGAGAGAACTGGAGCAGGGTGCTCAAAATACTTCACTCCTGTATTACTTTCCAAAGGAAGTGAACAGAGGAAAGAGCTGCTGGAGAATTTTTTCCCCTAAGACTCTTTCATATTTTCCTGATATCTCGCTCACACAGGAAATAGGCACCACATATGATAGAAAAGGAAAGATTATTCCCACTTCCCTTTAATCAGTCTCTGTTGTCTGCTCCCCATACAGTTCATTGTGAAGCAGTAAGAAATTTTCCGAGGGATATTTAACATTCCCCCTTGTTTTAGTTATTATGGAAGATAGGGTTCAAGGGCCAGTTATTACTTTTTTCACCTATGCCGGTAGTCTATTTCAAGAAAGCTTTTAAAGCAGGGCTATTTTTATTACTCAGTTTTGAACTCTTGATATCCAAAAATCAGGCTGCTCTATACAATACAGCCGTAGTTGGTGGGATTAGAAATTCTTTGATCCAGTTTGTCAATTGGAGGCTATTTCAGGGTGGATAAGAAAGAGCCACATAGTGAGACTTACAAAACAAAGCAGCTTGAAGCATTATCAATTTTAACAGAAATTATTATTAGCATTAACAAAACACTATTAACAGAAATAAGTATTCTGTTTGTCAGTGCTCTATTTTCTCATTCTAAACTCATGATCTCTACTCTTGTCTTTGACAGTCTTGATGACTTGATTTGTAGTGATTTATGAGCATTAATCTTTATATATTAGTAGATTTATAAGGAATGATATGCTTATTTACCATTATTAAGACTAAATAGATATAATTTACTTATGGTGTTTCTTTATATAACAGGTTTGTTACTTACCTGTTTTGTGTAAATTGGTAACTGTTCCTCCTAGCCCAAATGAAATGCTTTTAGCAACCAGTTTTGTTAACCATGCATTACAGACAGATCAGTTATGAACAGTAATTTCACTAAATATAAGTTTCAAGTCAACTTGTTTATTTCAAGGAATTACTTATTCCTTGCATCTTGCACCTCATTTGAATGTCCTGTTTTTGGTTTGAAGGTTCCTTTTTCTTCATTTAATGTGTTGTTTTGGGGTAAGGTAAATGAGTTACATTTTCTTTAAGGAAAAGAGTTCCTGTGTATATTTTCACTTAGAGTATGGATGTATGCAAATGAGGTTAGAAAAGAATTGACAGCAATTTTGTTTGCATTAATATGGATTGAGTTCCTGTGGATATGCTCAACAAGATTATGAATGTATGCAAATGAGGCTATTGTTCTGCACCAGATTTTACCTTGCTAAGATGGGAGAAGCGGTTGTGTATAAAAACAGTGTCGAAAGTGGCGATCACCCAAAACATGTGTTTGGCAAGAAATTCTGAGGCACAGTTCTCCTCATCTCTCATTTCTGATGGTGAAAATTAGTCCTCATGAAAGAGTTTTTTCATTATTGTGACATAGAGAGTTCAAGAGTATATTTTTCGTTATGCCTACCCAGTTTCTTGTGAACATGAAATGTAGATGTCTGTATTTGCCTGTTACTTACCCATACTACTTTTAAAGATGAACTTTGGGTTTCATATTTTTGCAAGTGCTTAGTTGTTGGCAATAGCCTTGTAAAGTTTGGCTTTTTATCAACTGATGGGCTGACTCCTGCTGGTTTTTTTTTTCTTTTTTTTTTTTTTGAGAAGTGATAAGTGGATGTATTAGATAAATGATTCATAGGTCGTATCATAGTCCAGTGGGCCTGCACCTGACTGTTATGAGGCTCATGCATTTTTCTCTCTTGAGTGTCTTAACATAAAGAAGTTATCTCTTTTGTCAAGGCTTCATTTTATACATAGTTTCTTTCTATAGGTGAACTTTTGATATATTTGCATGAGACACTGAGCCTGTCCATTATCTCAGTATACCATCACACCCTAATTGTTATATTTTTTGAAAGGATATGTATGTAATGGTATCAAAAAAACATTGGAAAGTAACATTAGTGTACTACAATATTTTGCAAAAAGTTGGTCATAGCATAACATGAAAAGAATTTCTGCAGTCTCTTATTTTTTCAACATGAAAATTGCTCTTTATGAATTTGATTTTGGTTAATTTCTAAGACTGCAGTCAAGAATGAAATAGTTGAGTTATTATCATTATTATTATTATTATTATTATTATTATTATTATTATTCATTATTCGCTAACACGGGAAATTGCAAATAGTATAAAAAAAAAATTATTATTATTATTGTTATTATTATTATTATCATTATTGTTATTTCAAAAACTGTATGTGAATATTTAGGTAATATTTCTGATGCACTCATGTTCTGACATTTTTTCCTGTGTATATCTTAATTAATCATATACGTCATAGGAATGAGATGGTAGCGCTGGTAGTATAATGCAATTGACTTGTTAACCTCTTCATAATGTTTCTGAAAGCTGGTAAACAAAGCATTGAATATTTTGATATGTATTAGTCAAACAAGACAAACTCTGTTAGATCTTTAAAGTTATATTGTACATAATTTAGATTTAGACTAGCAATATTTTACACACACACACACACACACACACACACACACACACACACACACACATATGCTTATGCTTAATCGCTGTTTCCCACGTCAGCGAGGTAGCATCAGGAAACAGACGAAGAATGGCCCATCCACTCATATACACATATATGTACATAAATGCCCACATGCACACATATACATACATATACATAGGCATATGCAGACATTACATACAAATAAATGTACATATTCATACTTGCTTGCCTTCATCCATTCCTGTTGCTACCCTTCCGCACAGGAAAACAGCATCGCTATCCACTGCTTCAGCAAGGTAGCCCCAGGAATACAGACAAAAAGGCCCCTTTCGTTCACACTCGGTCTCCAGCTGTCTTGTGTAATGCACCAAAACCACAGCTCCCTATCCACATCCAGGCCCCACAGACCTTTCCATGGCTTACCCCAGACACTTCACATGCCCTGGTTCAGTCCATTGACAGCATGTCGACCCCTGTATACCAAATCGTTCCAGTTCACTCTATTCCTTGCATGCCTCTCATCCTCCCATATGTTCAGGCCCCATTCGTCCAAAATCTTCTTCACTCCATCCTTCTACCTCCAGTTTGATCTCCCGCCTCTCCTTGTTACCACCACTTCAAACACATATATCCTCTTCGTCAATCTTTCCTCACTCATTCTCTCCATATGTCCAAACCATTTCAACACACCCTCTTCTGCTCTCTCAACCACACTCTTTTCGTTTCCACACATCTCTCTTATCCTTTCATTACTCACTCGATCAAACCACCTCACTCCACATATGTATATGTATGTATATAATTTGATGGAACTTTTGCGTAATAACTAGGATGGTTGGAAAAATGTTGAAGTATAATAACGTCCCTAGTGATAATGAAATGAGATTTGCATAATGTTTAACTGATTGAGAGTATGATAGACTGTTTGACTTTGATTGAGACGTGTATGAGTGAAACATTCCATCAGATTTCAAAGATAGACACATTCCAGAGCTAGAATTGCATACCTCCAAGTCTCATTCACTATAACTGACATTCTTATCGCATATTTTTCTCTAAGGAACTGTGTATTTATATTTGAGCCGCACTATACATGGCATCATATTTAATATTTGAAAGGGTGAATTTGAGTGTAGAGTGCATTGCAGATTTTAACTGAAGGAATCATAAATGTTATGAAATGAAAGGGATGACTTTTTTTACCTTTAGGAAAGCATTGATTTGTATTGTTAGTGGAATCTCACACTACTGTGTATGATTTTTTATTCATATATACATGTACCTGTATCTACTTATTGTATTATAGAATTTTCATTAGTTCATGAGTAAATAGATGCATTAAAATTAGTCTGACATGGTACTAAAAATTTAATAGAAATATTTAATTTTCGTATTGGAGTAAATATGGTAGACATTTTTTGTACATACCACCTTTATAACCAGAATTTTTAGCCTGTCTTCATGGTTTGGAACTCTTAAAAGTTGATTTTACAATCTTGACTGTTTCAGGAACTGAAAGCATAGTGTTTTACGTTTTTAATGTGAAAAAGTAAAATTAAATTTTTTACATATGGTATTTTTGATATTTTCATTGCTTGCATAGTGTATTACATGTGCTTTTTTTTTTATCGAGCACAGCTTAACTTACTAAGAATTAATTTTGTGATTTAGAACCTGAAGTATGTTTAGGTAAGTTTGTAGAGTGTGATGTATAATCTTATGCCTTAATAGTATTACACTCCATCGACTTCCAAGCCTCATCTATCTTAATGATAACTGTAATTTGAAGAATTAATTTGAAGTAGACATCATAGAGTTTTGTTCAGATCAATCTAATTTTGAAAAGTTTATATACCTGTATGTGAATTTACACAGTGCTGGAAAATTATCAAAAAGCTGACTTTGAATCTCATTTGACCTTCAAAAAGAGAAGAGAGGAAGAGCATATTCAAGGTATTTAAAGAGTCAAGTAGAAGATTTTGTTTCTTTTGGTAAACATCTTGTGTTATAGAGTTTTTTACATAGTCTCTTGGTATATCCGTATTATGTTATCATCAGTTATCACTATTCTAAGATTGATGAAATATATTTGATATGTGCTGTACAAATTAACAGACTATAGGACAATTGGCTGATACAGTTCATTTTGAAAGCTTCATAGCACTAGAAGGGAATTCAGGTGAAACTAAACCAAGGCAAGAAACTGCTTCCTGTTAGTGCATTTTGTTATACATTTTTTATCTTTTTTGTGTGTTACTTCATAAAAAACATTGAAGAACAGATTCTTTATGTTTGTTGTGTGTTTGACAACTTCAGTCAAGGATACTTTACATGTTGTCGTTCAAGTTGACACATAACTGAAAAATAGGTCGAGCAGACCTGTTGAAAATAATTAGTAGTCATCTAACTGACATACAGTAGGGATTCAACATTCTGGAATCCTTTGTCATTAGAGCTGCATCACTTACCATTGCTCATGTAATCAGATAAACTGTAGTCATTGGTAATTGTTGTCATATTTTACCCTAGCAAGGATCGGTAACCGTGAAGTTTCCTTAACTCTGTCAGTCTCAGCGCAGAAATATGTTGAGTGCAGAAACAGGCATACTTTCCACCCATCCTACTTTAATATATGATAGCTTGGATTGTGAGTTTCTTTTATTTTCAAGCAGATAGATAGAGATAGGATAGGATGACAGATTCTGACTGTTTTGGTTGTACAACCTGTTGAATTGAACTTGATGGAACCTGTTGGTTATTTGTAGTAGATCCTTGAGCCTCAACCTGGATTGCAAGGCATGAAATTTCCTTGACCCACTTATTTTCACAGCTCACTGTCTTTCTTTCATCAAAATGTGTTTTTCTTAATTTAGAATTTAGTTATGTGGTGTTGAAAAATAGAGAACTTTTCATGGTGATGAGCAGGGAAGATTTTGTAAATTCTATGTATATGAGAACAAAAATTTGCATTTTTTTACAAAAAAATAATGAAATGTTAATGGATTTATCATGAATAGTGTGAATGCATTAGTGTTTTAAGCACATTCTGCTGTTTTAAATTTGACAACTAAATTAGTCTTAAGTAAATATTTCTTATAGCTGGAGTAAACTCAGGTTTGGGCTCACAGTGTAGCTTGGTATATCAAATGTGTGCTGTGTGGAATATAATGTTCATGGTAGCTACATCTTTCAGAGTATGTTTTAGTTTACCTTCATTCAATTTGTTGTCCTTATTTCAGTTACCTTTTTAATTTTTGAAAAATCTAACTCATAATTCACTCACTCATAATGCTTGTCAAGATACAAACATTGTTAGAATGAAAATGTCGTAGGTGAGTAGAAAAGAAGATGAAGTTTTGTAGACTAAAAAATAGGTTAATGCTCACCACACTACAACATCACCCATATCACCATATGAATATAGGAACTACAAATATCTGGGCTTGCAAGGCAAACTATGTTTAGTCGTTCAGAATAGGGTAACTGATATTTGAACCACTAGAAAAGTATGAAACTTTGGATTATTACTGGTGGATAGTGTGAGGTGGAGGAATTAATTAGTCTTGGCCATTGCATATAGATTAGTATATAAGAAATGATTTTTATCAACTTTATATTCTTATTAGAGTATTATATGTAATTTGTGGAAATTGCAGATTTTGTTCCTTACAATCTGTTTTGTTACGAACTACCCCCAGAAATTTAAACCAGTGACTTGGAAATTTAGGACTATCACCTTCATGGCCCCTGCTGTGTAGTGTTATTCTTAAGCTATTCTCATTAATGACATATCATGGTTGATTACACACTGAACAATTGTGTATATGGTAATGATCGTTGTGGATAATTCAGATGGTATATATAATTCTGTAGTTCTATTCGTTTTAATTATGCTCCTTGTCACCTGCTGTCCTCTTACTTCATGAGCTTGTAATGTAAACCATAAGAATATGCATGGTGATAGTGACTAACAGAGAAGTACCTTATGCTATATACTAAAAGGTTTGAGTTCTGTTTTCAGAAACTATCTGGTGAAAAGTTTTTCATTAAACTAATCTTATGAGTAGAGTAAGGAAAGGTATCTTGACACAATCACCCAAATCTTCAGGTCATGGGCACCAGCCCACTAGAGGGAACTCAATCCTCCTTTGTTACTGTATATCCAAGATTTATTGTTAATGAAACCCAGCCGTTGAATTCCTCTTCTTTAAAAGAGGCGTTTCACCCCATTTACCAGATGATGAGCGCAGTCCATAGAATATTAAGTTAAGCTGTCTAGAAATGTCTTCTGTGGGAAGTTGTAGAGACCAAGACATAGATATAGTAGATTTATAATTGAGATGAGTAGACAATGTGCATATGTCTCTTTTTACTTTTTTTATGATTTCTCAGTGAATTGGGTAACACTGGAATGCACAGAGAGGGATGAATTTCTTTGAAATGTTGATATCTAATGCACATATAGGGATAAATTTCTTCGGAATGTTGATATAAGATATGGTTTTCCTTGATAAAGTGATGAGCTCTTACCCTATCAGTTTCATGAGTGACTTCTGCCCCAGTGAACTATGCTACTGCTGTTGACTGGTGGTTCCTAGATGCTTTAGGAAAGTTTTAGGAATGTATTGTTTTTCTGTGCCTAACATGCATTCTCAATCATTCACACTTTCACAGAATAAGAGTTTCCAATGAAACTTCTTTCTTACTGTTTCTGTGTCTGGTTTCAAATTATTTATGAACAATTTAAGAGCAATAGTTATTATTATTAACAAGCTTCCTAATGATGTAGCTTATTATGTTGTAGTTATATGTGATTTTGATCATGCTAAAATTCTCACCATGCATTCTGTTTGAGATTTTAAATACACAAAAAAATAAAAAAATTCTTAGGTATGTTCATTTATTTGTCAATTTTCAAACATTTACAGGGAATTATTTTCAATTACTGAATTAAGAATTAGAAATTATGACAGTTTCATATTTTTACTTGATGCCTGGTTTGCAAGCAGTGAAAAGAATTTATGTTGACAAATCATTGCACATCATTATGGAGAAGTTTGATTTAGCTTATGACTAGCCATTATCTAAGATAATACTTTACCCTGTGAGTGCTTCATGTGATTTGCTACAATTTGATCAACCGTAGATTTAATATCTGCAGTGCAGTTGTCTGAGAATATATTAGTTTTGAGTTGTTTTAGTGCTGTTGTACTATTTTTGTTAGTTCAACAAATTAACCAGAAGTTTGGCTTCAGAACTTGGGTCACCAGTTTCAATTATAAAATTTCTCTTTATAGCTTATTCAATCAATATCTTCAGAGGAAACCTATATATTCTTCCAGTCGTTTCATGTGCATTAAAAGTCATTAAATGTTTACTTTCTCAGGATAACGATTTCATAAGTTTCTGAATCAAGCTGTAAAAGTTTAACGTGCAAATCCTACTGTTCATCAATACTCCATTGTCGTAAACTGTGTGAATGTTTACCACATGATAAACTGTCTTTATATTTCTCAAGTCTGGTATTATTATTATTATTATTATTATTATTATTATTATTATTGTTATTACCATGTATCCTCAGAACCCCTTTTATGCAGCATCAAGCCTGCACTCTATTCAGGAGCATGGAACAGGACTAATAATCATGATTAGTATAGTATCCTGCATTGGTAAGAAAAGTTTCTCTTTAGTTGAAGACTAAATCATCTTCCTGGTGCTAGGTACATGAATTTTCAAATGTAATTATCGAATACTTAAGGAAAAATAGTAACAGAGAAATGGAAACTTCAACTGAATAATCACTAACAAGGAAAGAAGCTCAGTATTGACAGGAGTTTAATAAATGTGTTAATCAGTCTCTCACAATGATGGTATACTTCTTGCAGATGTTCCAAGATACCTGTTAGCAATTACCACCCAGAATTGATTTAAAAAACTACAAAAAGTGAATGAACAATACATTTGTTGTAATCATCAGTGATAATAGTAAGTTTTGACATCACAATTATATTGCTTTCAGAATCTGAAATCCATTTGAATGATAAATACTTAATGTGCTAATTTTTAGAATAATCTAAGAAATTTTTGATATGATAGATGTATTTAGATTTGCATTATTTACCACCCAAATCTTAAAATAATTTTTAACGCTGGATAAGTCATGGGAATTTAACTAGGGCACTAAATGTCCTTTCAATATTTGTTCATTTGAGATTTCCTAGATTATAGGACCTTCAAAAAACTCTATACAACAGAACTCCATGGTGTATGATATATTACTTGCAGTCCAATAAGTGTTTCTACAGTTGCCAAAGCATTCTGGTTTCTTATATAGCTGTCATTCAGCTTAATCACTTACCATCCTTGTGCACTTTTAAGAAATCTTCAGTGTTATTTACATATTTTCCTACTTCCTAATGAGGGTTTCTCATGCAGGATCATTGTTGAACATTTTTGCTACTGACCATTTTCTGCACCATTAATTTGGAGAGCCTTGCAAGAACCTTTTTTCAAAAAATCCAAAAGGTTACCAATCCCCCTTGCTTCTTTTTTTCTTATGTGACTAAGGTATGACTACGAACACCATAACTTGCTGCAAAATTGCATTTCAGGAGCCTGTCTCCTCACAAGTACTTCTATTTTCATTGAGATCTGAATGGGTAAGGATTTGTCCTAATCCCAAATTTCCCACAAAGAAGAAACAGCCAAAGTTGCCAAAATGGAAATAATTATTTCCAGCTGGAAGGAGGTAGACATTCGTTACATTCTCTTCATTTTATTTGTCCTATCTTTAAGACTTCATCAGCAATGATCATTACCTCTGTAAACATTTCCTGAAGATCCAGCCTCACTCAGTCACCCATACCCATGCCATCAGAAAGATTGCCTCCAGACTTTCCTCTTTAGGAAAGCCCTCACTGAAGGGTATTGGTTGTATGGTAGCTTTGAAGCTCTGGCAGCACTTTCATCCCTTACTATAGGAGTCAGGATCTATGGGGCACTCACTGTGCAACTCTTAGGGGTCTGCTAATCACCTCTTCTTAACCCAGTCCTCTCCACATCACTTCTAGTCAGAGATTATCTCATTGACTTCCATGCTGCTTTATTCCCATCTCCCTTGCTGACTTATGTTTGAGAAAGTGAATGTGGAGCTTTTCAGAATCTTTCTGTTTGCAGATGAGACCAGTAAGTAAAGGCTCTTACGCTCTTCGCTGCATCTCGTAACACTCTTTAGTCCTCAGTTCCTTCAGTGAAGTTTAGGGGTTTGTGGGAAAGAACTGGTTTTCTTCATTCTTTTATATCTTAATCTTGGTTTATGATGTCAGCCTTCTTCAGTGGAGGAGGTGGTGGCAAGCAATGATTGGCACAAGGTGATCCTGTGGCTTTACTCATAGGTTGTTATTGGAATGCAATTAGTACCCTATTAAAACCATAGACATTGGAGCTGTTTAACATCCCTTTGTGACTATACTCTTTTGTAGGAAGAAATAGCTTTTCATAAGTTCAAAACTCATTTTATGGCATGCTATTTGCCATTCATATGATTTGTGTTTAGATTCTTTACCCGATTTTCAGACATTAAAGATTATATTCTACATGGTTGCATTGTAGAAATGAATATGAAATTACTGATATGAGAACAGATGTATTCTTCAAATTGCTCAATACATTAATGTACTTAGGAATAAAATTTATTTTCTTACACTTCATTGAGCCTATGTACTGAAACATGATGTTTTATATGGTAGTGTGATAACTGCATTGGTATAATCTTCTGGATAACTGCTTTTTGATGTTAATTTGTGTGTTGTATGTTACTTTGTTCCATAGTATTTATCACTGGGTGATGGTATATCTGATAATACGTAACAGAACTATGGGCATCTTCTTTTATGTTTTAATCCTAACTGGCTACAGAGGTTTATTTGTTTGAAACTTTTTTCCAGGCATAAGAACTTGAACTTTTATAATTAAGTAATGAGAACCAGGAACAAAATATACATGGCAGTAGTTGTTGTATGTTACTTCCACATTGTAAATGCGGTCGGACATATCTCTCATATTGTGTTCATGGAGCAATTTCACTTGAAAGGTATACTTGCTGTATTAGTAGTTCATGTAAATGTCAAGTAGGATGATTAGCGAATTTTCAAGTAGGAGGGTTTGGAGGGTGATGTTTAAAGTAGGATGGTTTAGAGAGTGATGTTTCAGATGAAAGGGTTTGGAGAGTGATGTTTCAGGTTTGGTACTATTGAACTGTATATTTCATTGTAATGACATTTATACTTTGTATGGTAATATCAGGTAATTTATTTTGCTGCAATGATGTGATGACAGATATGAAAATGTGAATAATTTATTTTGTTGCAATTACATGATTAACTTTATGATCATTTAAGGTAGGTTTATGACCTGAATGTTAGACTGTAAATAATAGCATCGATCATTAAGCAACTTCCATGAACTCTGCCCTGTATAAGGATGTGTGCCTAGATACAATGTTGTATAGTAAATTACCAAAGTCTTAAGTAATAATCAGAAAAGATGTATTTAGGATTTGCTGTGACTGTTCAAGACAAGTCAGCAATTATGAGGTCGAAATGTGAATCACTGTAATTTATGTGTTGTAGCCATGAAATCTTGTTTTCTTGTTATATACATATACTGTAATGTGTTTCAGTAAGGTGTGACCTCATAAACTCTCTGAAATTACCCTTTATGAAAATCTGCTTTAAGATTTCACCATATTTGCCAGTTTTTTGTATACAGTAGTGTTTAACTTATCAACATTGATCAAATACAGTAAACTTCACCAAATGTCAAAATAAAACCTAATATGAGAAATTTTTGAAACTCTTGAAAAGCCTATGATTGTGATATGAACTAAAAGATTAAAGATATTCAAGGATATTGCAGTTTAATTGACAGTACTGTAATAGGGTTCTAGATAGTTTTTAACCATTTCTATTTCGGCCTCAAAATAGCTAACCATGTCTAGTTCTACATTTTGTCAGTGTCTCAGTCTGAGGAGAACTGTTGCCTTCCATAAT
The DNA here is from genome assembly GCF_036320965.1 of Panulirus ornatus. Classification (NCBI taxonomy): domain Eukaryota; kingdom Metazoa; phylum Arthropoda; class Malacostraca; order Decapoda; family Palinuridae; genus Panulirus; species Panulirus ornatus. The sequence continues at coordinate 101,155,493 of NC_092225.1, read as the reverse complement.
ATATTACATGATATAATGCTTTAGCTTATGATAGGTGAGGAAGGGTTACTTTCCTTATCATTGACTAAGGGATCTAATCCTGAAGAAAACTCAGACTCCTGCTCAAAGTTGCAGATCATGGATTATCCTGGCTACTGCTGCTACTACTGTTGGTTAATAGTAATGTGTTGATATTGTTGATGAATTTGCCTTAATAGTCTATTTAAAAAAAATGGTAATAGGTTCATGGTATTTATCTTGTATTTATGTATATATTGAAATGTGAAAATAAAACTTGGTATAAGCAGTATTGAAGTTTAATTACTAAATAGAATCACTCAGAAAATTCATGCATGGTAGTAGTCAATACTGTGTATAGCCTTTAGTAGATAACCCCCAGAAATACGTTGCAAATGGATAAAAGAAAACTAAATGATAGACTCAACAAGCTGTTATGGAAGGAGCTAAATGTGGGTAGGTGGTGGAGAAATGTTTGTGGAAAAAAAAGAATGTGCTATGTATGAGAAATTAATTGTGAAAGGAATGATGCAGTTCAGTATGTAAGTCTAGAAATTAGAAATGATGGTGGTAGAGTTCATGTACAATTGAAAATGATGGTGGTAGAGTTCATGTACAGTGCATGGTATTGACAAAAAAGTTATGAAGTGGTGCATGTACAGTCTATGGTATTTAATGACAACGTTTTTGTGTAAAATATTTCTCATTGCTGACTTCGGTTAATTCTCTAGGAGAAAATCAGACTTGTTTCTAGCGCATGGGTACATGTTAGGTGGCGTGCGTCCATGATGAAACCAAATACCGCAATAATCTATCTTGATTAGGTAGACCCACGTGCAAGTAGATGAACTGTGATTGCATTGTCTTGGGAACTGATTCTCAAAGAATTTAAATTGTTCAGGATAGAAGCGACGGCCTGGTGCTTTATGTATGTATGTCTGATTAAGTTTTCCGGCCGTCAGTAGACGAAACCAACAAGGTTAGTTCATATTTCATAAAATGACACGTTTGAAGAACCGATAGACATTTAAAATCGATTGTACCTTGCCTCCGTAGGAACAATATGGTTTCAGGTTTTTCACTTGGTCAATAGAATTCCTTTCTGAAATCTACATTTACAAAGCTCGATAACTTTGGCTAGTATATATTGACGGTGATGTTCCACTTACAGCCCACCAACACCCCCCGCGCACCCACACAACCTTCCCTCCCGCCCGATTTAACCTTCAAGTGATGTGAGTTGAGTAACCTCAGGGAATGGAAAGTCATCATTTTAATCCTGTTGGACAAAAATACGAATACGTGACCAATATATCATGAAGATTGTGTAATGTATGTTTATTTGATGGCGCTGTACGGCTAGTTACGTAATAATCAGGAATTGGGCAAATGTTACCGTCACTACATGTGACAATTGCCACTAATTTCTGGAATTTTAATGTCCCAATGTTTCTGAATTTTGTGTAGCGAGCATTTCTTGATTAAACCTCCTTAGAAATTGAAAATTTGTATTTCACATGTATACATAATGTTGTTTGTGTTTTGTTGCAATATTTGTATAATGTAAAGATCTTGCGGCAGTCGAAGTGTAAGTGGCAAGGAATGGCTTCCGCCCGCGCCATATTCAAACAACATTTGTTCCGAAACTTAAGAATTTCAACTTTATTATTACTGTGCAAAATAGAAGAAAAATTAGAGACATTTTAAATGAAAATTTCCGCTTATAAGTGAAGTTACTTTGTTTGTAAAACTTAAAACTAGCTAATGTGTAGCTATTGCCATCATAGCCACTGTAATATGACTTGGCAGAATAGAAGCTTTCTCATAAAGTTTGATGTATAATTTTTCGATTATTATGTATTGGAAGATATAATTGATATAGTACAATGTATTATTGCGTCTCTGCTATAACCGATCTATATAAACATACTTTTGACTTAGATGTTTACTCTTTCCGTGCAGCTTTTCACTTAGCAGAGTATTTTCTATTTGTTAAGGACCCATGTCTCAAAGAATTGTACAAGCTGAAGGCCCCGTTCTAGTGAGCACCGTATTTGTTCATATATCATCATCAATATGTCTTCCGATTTATTCCTTTCCTGTTGTATTACGCAAATAAGACGATCGTACGAAAATTATGGTGATTTCGTAAAATACTTTAGTTGCAGAGGTATCTTAAAAGATTTTCAAAATGCTTTAACACGCCAAAAATTATATACAAAAATATTTTTATAGCATAAAAATGTTTTAGGTACAGGTAGGCTAACAGCCAATGAATTTGTAGGTACAAATAGTGGGCACATGTTCATTGATACCCATAATGTCTTTGATTATAATTCCTTGTTGTTCCTCCTGGTAGGTTGAGTGAACCAGGGGTGAGGTCCACAGCGGCCACCATGAAGCCCAGGAAGCCATGGGGTGTGAGGTGTGTGGTAATATGAAAGAGCGACTCGTCCTCACCGCTGATCCATAAACCCAGGGTTGATGACGGACGTTGGGCAAGAAGGGATGGAGTGCGGCCGTGGACGGCTCTCGCTGCCACACCACCACATTCCTTGCAGCGGATGGCGAGGTTGGTTGTGACCTTCATGGGGCGGGTCCGGTGTAGGAGGAGAACGAGTGAGGGAAGGAATGGCACAGCTGTGTGGAGTATAGCGACGGGGGAAGGGGCATGATGAATTAGCCAAGTCCGTTGACGTCTCAGTGGGCGGCCCTTAAGGCGGGCAATAAAAGCCCAGCTCTGTGTCTGAGGATCCCGTCCGTAGGTTAGGTTATTGTGACATGGTCGTCGTCCTGGAGGCCATGATGAAGGAAGGGAATGGCGTAGCTTGGCTCCTGGCAACAGCGGGGTCGCTGAAGTAGCGTCATACTGCTGGGATACGCAAGGGACTAGATGCAGTATACGTGATAGTATGTCATGCGTATGTCAAAGCTCGGAATGAGTATACACACATAAGAGGAAACGATATTTGACAAAGCTATAGGGTATGGATGAGCAAATTATTCCACAACGATGTCAGAAGATGAATATACAAGATATAAAGTATAGCATTAAGGAAAAAATAATGACAAGATGTGTGAAATTTTAAACAAGAATTTTTATATTTGTAGATAAAGATTGGAGGCAGCATTGAGTTTAAGGGAAATATAATTGATAAAGAGAAATATAAGTAAATTGGATAAAAGGACTGAATGAACTCGATATCTTGCCGTACATTGCATGAAGCTGCAGACGAATTTAGAAATGCTTTCAGGATCATTTTTGAACATTTATTAACAAGGAAATCTGCCATAGGCATGGAAACGATCAAAGCATCATTATACACGAAGGGAAAGAGAGATGAAGCTCTAAGGTACAGACTTGTGTCCTATACAAATGTGTTATGTAAATCATTAAATGGAGTGAAGAGGAAACATTGAGTAGAGCATGTTTAGAAGCATGACCCTTTAACTGACAGTTTGTTTTTCACAAATCTTTGTTTTTTCCAGTTTTCATGATGGTATCAGAGGTAATCCAGGAATGGTAAGGATGAGGCGATTGCATATATGTATATGGATTTCTACATACAGGAGGCGTTTATAGAGCCTCATAAAACAGGATGAAGAATTCCTTGAATCAAAGGAAAAAGAAAACGGTTATGAGATGCAAGGTTTCAGGGTGAAGATATGTTACTGGTAGAGCACCACCAGGATCGCCGAGGACCCCATTCGTGAAGTTAGTATATAGAAATAATGTACTTGACAATGTGAGTTCAGGCAGGCGTATGAATAAGTTTGCTGATGATGGAAAAACAAAAGTTTGAGGCCAATCACACTCAGAGATGATATGCATGGACCTTCAAGGATCTTTAGAAATTATTTGTGATTTGGAACCAGGGATGGAGTGTGAGATTTAATGTAGTTAGATACCATGTAACAATATGATTGTAAGATGGGAGATCATACTGTAAGTACATTAGGGAAAGATTTAGGCATAATTACATATTCTGTGATATTACTATAGGACCATATTTATAAGAAACAAAATTGTGCGGATTATTGACCAATATGAATCAAGGTCAGCACTGGAATAAACTGAAGTTGTTTGGAACTCTACTTAATTATTAGAAAAAGTACAGAGAGCCACATATTGGGTCTATTTTTGGAAGGTCTGAAACATGAGGGAAGACCTGATGTTTTGCTCATATATTATGAGAATTTGAATTTGACCTAATAAACTGAACATATCAACATTAGAAAAACGAGTAACAAAGTGATATGATTAGGCTGTTTAGATGCGTGGAAGGACTGGGAGATGTTAATGTCAATGTAATTCTTACATACAGAATGGCAAGTGATCATGGCTATGAATGATATGAATTGGAGGAAAGAAAATCTAAGGAAATTGAGTTTCCAAAATAGATTAATTAAAAGGTGGAATTCGTTACCAGAAGACATTATGTGGCAAAATTATTCATCAAATGATATATATATATATATTCTTTTTTCTTTCAAACTATTCGCCATTTCCCGCATTAGCGAGGTAGCGTTAAGAACAGAGGACTGGGCCTTTGAGGGAATACCCTCACCTGGCCCAATTCTCTGTTCCTTCTTTTGGAAAATTAAAAAAAAAAAAACGAGAGGGGAGGATTTCCAGCCCCCCGCTCTTTCCCCTTTTAGTCGCCTTCTACGACACGCAGGGAATACGTGGGAAGTATTCTTTCTCCCCTATCCCCAGGGTGTGTGATGTCTCCATGGTTGTTTAATTTGTTTATGGATGGGGTTGTTAGGGAGGTAAATGCAAGAGTCTTGGAAAGAGGGGCAAGTATGAAGTCTGTTGGGGATGAGAGAGCTTGGGAAGTGAGTCAGTTGTTGTTCGCTGATGATACAGCGCTGGTGGCGGATTCATGTGAGAAACTGCAGAAGCTGGTGACGGAGTTTGGTAAAGTGTGTGGAAGAAGAAAGTTAAGAGTAAATGTGAATAAGAGCAAGGTTATTAGGTACAGTAGGGTGGAGGGTCAAGTCAATTGGGAGGTGAGTTTGAATGGAGAAAAACTGGAGGAGGTGAAGTGTTTTAGATATCTGGGAGTGGATCTGTCAGCGGATGGAACCATGGAAGCGGAAGTGGATCATAGGGTGGGGGAGGGGGCGAAAATTTTGGGAGCCTTGAAAAATGTGTGGAAGTCGAGAACATTATCCCGGAAAGCAAAAATGGGTATGTTGAAGGAATAGTGGTTCCAACAATGTTGTATGGTTGCGAGGCGTGGGCTATGGATAGAGTTGTGCGCAGGAGGATGGATGTGCTGGAAATGAGATGTTTGAGGACAATGTGTGGTGTGAGGTGGTTTGATCGAGTAAGTAACGTAAGGGTAAGAGAGATGTGTGGAAATAAAAAGAGCGTGGTTGAGAGAGCAGAAGAGGGTGTTTTGAAATGGTTTGGGCACATGGAGAGAATGAGTGAGGAAAGATTGACCTAGAGGATATATGTGTCGGAGGTGGAGGGAACGAGGAGAAGAGGGAGACCAAATTGGAGGTGGAAAGATGGAGTGAAAAGGATTTTGTGTGATCGGGGCCTGAACATGCAGGAGGGTGAAAGGAGGGCAAGGAATAGAGGGAATTGGAGCGATGTGGTATACAGGGGTTGACGTGCTGTCAGTGGATTGAATCAAGGCATGTGAAGCGTCCGGGGTAAACCAAGGAAAGCTGTGTAGGTATGTATATTTGCGTGTGTGGACGTGTGTATGTACATGTGTATGGGGGGGGTTGGGCCATTTCTTTCGTCTGTTTCCTTGCGCTACCTCGCAAAAGCGGGAGACAGCGACAAAAAAAAAAAAAAAAAAAAAAAAAATATATATATATATATATATATATATATATATATATATATATATATATATATATATATATATAATATATATATATAATATATATATATATATATATATATATATATATATATATATATATATATATATATATATATATATATATATATAAGGGGAAACAGAAGGAGTCAGGAAGGAAGTGCTCATCCTCCTCGAAGGTTGAGATTGGGGTGTCTGAATGAGTGTGGATGTAATCAAGATGAGAAAAAAAGGAGAGATAGGTAGTATGTTTGAGGAAGGAAACCTGGATGTTCTGGCTCTGGGTAAAACGAAGCTCAAGGGCAAAGGGGAAGAATGGTTTGAAAAAGTCTTGGGAGTAAAGTCAGCGGTTGGTGAGAGGACAAGAGCTAAGCAAGGAGTAGCATTATTCCTAAAGCAGGGTATAACTGAAAAAGGATGGCGAGAGATGGGTGATTATTGGTGCTTATGCACCTATTCATGAGAAAAAATATCATGAGAGGCAAATATTTTGGGAGTAGCTGAGTGATAGTGTCAGCAGCTTTGATGCACGAAACCGGGTTTTAGTGATAGTTGATTTGAATGCGAAGATGAGTAATGTGGCAGCTGAGGATATAATTAGTGTACATGGGGGTGTTCAGTGTTGTGAATGGAAATGGTGAAGAGCTTGCGGATTTGTGCTGAAAAAAGACTGGTGATTGGGAATACCTGGTATAAAAAGAGAGATGTACATAAGTATACATATATGAGTAGGAGAGATGGTCAAAGGGCATAATTGGATTACCTGTTAATTGATAGGCGTGTAAAAGAGACTTTTGGATGTTAATGTGCTCAGAGGGGCAGCTAGAGGGATATCTGATCTTGTGGAGGCGAAGGTGAAGATCTGTAGAGGATTTCAAAAGAGATGAATATTGGGGAGAAGAGAGTAGTGAGATTAAGTGAGCTGGGAAAGGAGACTTGTGTGAGGAAGTACCAGGAGAGATTGAGTGGAGAATAGCAAAAGGTAAGAGCAAATGACGAGGAAAGCTGGTGAGGAATGGTTTGTATTTAGGGAAGCAGTGTTGGCATGTGTAAAAGATGCTTATTGTATGAGAAAGGTTGGGGGTGGGCTGATTAGAAAGGGTAGCGAGTGGTGGGATGAAGAAGTAAAGTTGTTAGTGAAAGAGAAAAGAGAGGCGTTTGGACGATACTTACAAGGAAGGAGTGCAAATGACTGGAAGATGTATGAATGAAAGCGGCAGGAGGTCAAGAGAAAGGTGCAGGGGTTGAAAAACAGGGCAAATGAGAGTAGTGATGAGACACTATTATTAAATTTTAGGGAGAATAAGATGTTTTGGAAGGAGGTAAATAGAGTGCGTAAGACAATAGAAGAAATGGGAACATCGGTGAAAGGGGAAAGGGGGGGAAGTAATAACAGGCAGTGATGAAGGGAGAAGGAGATGGAGTGAGTATTTTGAAACTTTTTTTAATATATTTGATGATAGAGTGGCAGGTGTAGGGTGTTTTGGTCGGGTTGGTGAGCGAAGTGAAAGGATCAGGGAGAATGGTTTGGTTAAGAGAGAAGAGGTAGTGAAAGCTTTGCAGAAGATGAAATCCGGCAAGGCGGCGGGTTTGAACGGTATTGCAGTGGAATTAAGTAAGAAAGGGGGTGACTGTGTTGTTGATTGGTTGGTAAGGGTATTCAAGTGATTGTATGGATCATGGTTTAGTGCCTGAGGATTAGCGGGATGCATGCATAGTGCCATTGTACAAAGGCAAATGGGATAAAGGTGAGTGTTCAAATTACAGAGGCATAAGTATGTTGAGTATTCCTGGGAAATTACAAGGGAGGGTAAAGGTATGTACATAGCATCAGATTGGGGAAGAGCAGTGTGGTTTCAGAAGTGGTAGAGGATGTGTGGATCAGGTGTTTGCTTTGAAGAATGTATGAGAAATACTTAGAAAAACAGATGGATTTGTATGTAGCATTTATGGATCTGGAGAAGGCATATGATAGGGTGGATAGAGATGCTTTGAGGAAGGTTTTGAGAGTATATGGTGTGGTAGGTAAGTTGCTTGAAGCAAAGTTTTTGCTAAGGATGTTAGACATGTGTTTGAGTATGAAGGGAGGAAAGTGATTGGTTCCCAGTGACTGTCGGTTTTCGGCAGGGGTGCGTGATGTCTCCATGGTTGTTTAATTTGTTTATGGATGGGGTAGTTAGGGAGGTGAATGCAAGAGTTTTGGAGAGAGGGGCAAGTATGCCGTCTGTTGTGGATGAGAGGACTTGGGAAGTGTGTCAGTTATTGTTTGCTGATGATACGGCGCTGGTGGCTGATTCGGATTAGAAACTGCAGAAGCTGGTGACTGAGTTTGGTAATGTGTGTGAAAGAAGAAAGTTGAGAGTGAACGTGAATAAGAGCAAGGTTATTAGGTTCAGTAGGGTTGAGGGACAAGTTAACTGGGAGGTAAGTTTGAATGGAGAAAAACTGGAGGAAGTGGTTTTAGATATCTTGGAGTGGATTTAGCAGCAGATGGAACCCTGGAAGCGAAAGCGAGTCACGGGGTGAGGGAGGGAGCAAGGATCTGGAGCGTTGAAGAATATGTGGAAGGCGAGAACGTTATCTCGGAGAGCAAAAATGGGTATGTTTGAAGGAATAGTGGTTCCAACAATGTTATGTGGTTGTGAGGCTTGGGCTATAGATAGGGTTGTGCGGAGGAGGGTGGATGTGTTGGAAATGAAGTGTTTGAGGACAATATGTGGTGAGAGGTGGTTTGATCGAGTAAGTAATGAAAGGGTAAGAGATGTGTGGTTATAAAAAGAGTGTGGTTGAGAGAGCAGAAGAGGGTGTGTTGAAATGGTTCGGACACATGGAGAGAATGAGTGAGGAAAGGTTGACAAAGAGGATATGTGTGTCAGAGGTGGAGGGAACAAGGAGATGCAGGAGACCAAATTGGAGGTGGAAGGATGGAATACGATAATATTGTAAGACACGACACAACGAGCATCGCACAATCGTGTTGAAATACAAGACGTTAAGAACAACAGATCATCAACCCTGCTCAGGGTGGCTGGCGTCACTTCCCTACACCTGCTGAGCCATTATTTATTTTCGATGGAATGGAGTTTTGTCGGGGATAGGATATGTGATCACCTATACGTTATTGTTTTTTATTACATACATTATCAATTCAAGATGGATAATGTGTATTTTACAGTTTCCATTGGTGTTAAATTGTAGGCCAAAGAATGTGCAATAATTTTGGAAGGAATTTGGTGGTTCAGAAGCTGTTGAAGTATTGGAACTTCGTGTTCTTCATTCAATACAGCAATGATACCTTTATCGAAGAAAGACCTACATTCCCACAGCAAGGCTGTGGAGGACTTCATAACATCGATTTCAGCCCGTCCAGCCAAAAAATTGTACTACGTTAGTGGACGAACGCCTGGGCATGAATGTTGATGACGGATGACTGATAGTAATATTGAATAATTTGTAGTGCCCCAAGGTCACCTTAATGACGTTGCCATTGACTGGGTAACAACCTATAACCTCACTTGACCCAATAATCCTGGGAAGACTGTGTTTGGTGGCCCATCCTACACGTCTGCACCTGCAGTATTAATCCCTCACACCCCACACTCTGTAATCATATAGATGACCTGGCCTTTTCCATAACAAGCGCCACTCTCACGGCCTGAACCTCAAGTCCACCAGCATGGAGAAAGGTCAGACGTTTGCGACATTCAGCTTCGACATCTCTCATTCCCTTTGGGAATAGCTACACCTCACAAACCTGATCTCACCACCTCTTCGATACCCCGGGTGTCGACGCCGCAAAGCAACCAGGCAGTTGGATCGCCACTGGACAAGTGCACCCACCACTCCGGTACCTGAAGTCTCGGCGAGGTGACCCACAGACTCCAGCCGCACCTTAGGGCGTCCCCTACAGTAAAGGTTCCAGCGGGACTCCTGACATTTCATCTTCGCGGCGGGTTTGATTATGGTGCCTCATCTCCGACGTCCACCTTCGGCAGGACTCGCGTGGGGGCATCGCCTCCGCCACCGTCACGAGTAGAAGCTGTAACAATGAGGGACCTGCGGCCTTCCCGCATCCCTACCGTCTCTTTCAGGAGCCTCCTGCAACCTAGGCACTATGTGACAGTCACTGCACACCCCAGGAGCAGCGATACGGGCCACACCAACCTCCTCCTACAGGAGTTCCATGTTGACTCAACAGCCTCGCACTCCTCCCATGTACCCCCGCTTCATCTGACGCCTCCTAACACCACCAGCTTCAAAGGGCCCCAATCAAGCCTATCGCGTACTACTTGCCCTACCTTGTTTTGCCTCTTCACCATAATCCTGCATATACAGTAACCCATTGCCCTTTCTAACATCACCTTGTATATTCTATCCAATAAAATATTGTTCTTGTTGTTTAACGTGTTTCTATGGCCCTCTCTCGGTTTTACCACTCCAATAAACCATTACTACAACACCTGCTAGAATCTCGCGGAACATGAAAAGTGAGTCGTGACTCTATACTATAGATTCCTATTCACAAGTATCGGAACTTCGACATGAAACTGTCTTGGTTTAAGGTCTTTGATCCACCTTGCCATTCCAACCTTTGTTATATGAACAATTCTGGCTTGTTCGAACAGAGTAGAGCTCTCATTGGTCGCGGGAGCCATTACGTACGGAGGGAGTGGTGGCTGAAAGGCATCTATGTTATCGGGGACGAGCCCTGATCACAAAGGTATAAACCTCACACGCCAAAAGGAAGAATTTTGCCGAGGTTGGCAGCAACTGTATATGTGATGATGGAGGTGCTAGCCATTTCAAGCCACCTCAGGTTAAGCTCTCCTGCGGGTTACCTAACCTCAAGGAAAGGAAATTAGAACGCTAACCACAGATCTTTTGGGGTTTCATGTGAAGCGACTAAAAGGAACGGGAGAAGGGGACTGGAAACCCTTCCCCCCGGTATTATCAGGTTCTAAAAAACAGGATCAAGAGTCGATGGAGGGTCTTGAGTACGGAGGCTCAAGCTAGGATGTCTGAATAAGTTGAGAGCCAGAAACAGATGCTCTGTTTGATGACAGAAACTGATGCATTCTGGCTGAAATAAGTGAAATAAAGTGTAAGGGACACAGGTAGAGAGAGGGTGGTTCGGAAATCTTCAGGGGGTAAAGTCTTGAGTCAATGAAAGGACGAGAGCAAAGGAGGTGTCAGACACTTCTGACGAAGTTGTGTAACTGTGTCTGACAGTGTAAGGGAGTGAGGTCAAGATTCATGTGGGTTACACTGGAAGTGGACGACGAGAGGTAAGTGAATGTTTTTATTGCTCTGCACCTAACGGTGGGATGAGGGAGAAAAGAACGGTGTGCATTGCGAGGGTCGCTGAGTGCTTTGGAAGTGTGATGCAGAGGATCGAGTCTTGATGGGAGGGAATCTGAATGTATGGGTGATGATGTGGCATTGAGGGTATAACTAGGCTGGTATGGGTTTAAGATCGATTGAAAGAAGGGAAAAAGCTTTACGAACTGTGTGCTGAAATCGAATGATGATCTGGGATACATGATTTGAAAAAAGTTTCATGCATAAGTACACACACGTGAATGGGACTGGGGTCAGCGATTGATACTGGTTAACATTGCAGAAGATAGGCGTGCACAGGAGAGGCTGTTAGATATGAACGTGCTGATAGGGCTCGCTGTTGGGATGTCTGATAACGCAATGCATGTGTTTTACTACACTGTGATGACTTATGACGTGGAAGAGGTTTATTACTGAAGCTGATTTGACCATGGCTAGTTATTTGTACCTCTTGCAAAGTTGAGCTATTACGTTTTTCAAAGATAATTTCTTGTTCTGGTCAGTTGATTTATTTCCATGTTGAAGGCTTCAGTCGCGGATATGTCCACATCAAGGCCGGGACTTAAATGAAACAGCGAGAATTATGAAACGGAAAAAGAAAAGATAAGAGAAAGTATTTATGAATTTTGGATGAAGTGAAAACCCTGGAAAAGACAGGAAAAGGTAGAATTCCAAAGCTTCGACGTGTAGGGAAAGAAGCAGGTGTCAAAAGCAGCCCACCCTTGAGTTGCTTATGGCCACACAATATTCATGTGACGCAGCAGCTTGCCGAGTATTGCATAGTCTTGCTAGTAGGGGAGGGGGCAAACAGGCAGCCAACTCTTGGGAGCAAAAAAAAGTAATACCTATAGAAGAGGGAAAGTGAACCAACATTGCGGCGTAGGGAAAGGGGGGTCAAGATTGGACGTTAGCCTGGGACAGTTTATAAGACGGACCGCTTTCAACGCAACACTCAAGTATGGATACAGAGATAGAACCACCCCAAATGTGAGAGCATTACTCTATAAAAGGATGGATCAATCCCCTTTTATAAACTGAGAAACTGTTCAGAGGAGAAGTTTCGACATCTAAACAGGACAACCGATTTTTTTTTTAGGCATACGTAGCTATTTCCGTAATGTGGGGTTTCCAAGAAAGAGTGGATGTTACAGTAATACTAAGGATGATCATTAAGTCAGGAGGTGGAACCATCCAAGGAAAGACGATTTTTTTTTTTTTTCGATAGATGGGTAGAAACTGGGTCTTGGTGGCATTAAACTTAACAAAACCTTGAGTACCCCACTGAGATAATCCTACCTCAGTCTGAGTTTATTATGGAGGCTGTACCAAGATGAGATGCAGATCGAGAGAGACAAGAGGGAGCGGATTGCTGTGGTTATAATTGTATCGTATGCCAGTCATTATTGAACCGCAGCAATAATTACATCACAGTCTGTATAATCTTGTATTATAGATTTTTTTTTTTTTTTTTTTTTTATACTTTGTCGCTGTCTCCCGCGTTTGCGAGGTAGCGCAAGGAAACAGACGAAAGAAATGGCCCAACCCCCCCCCCCCCCCATACACATGTACATACGTCCACACACGCAAATATACATACCTACACAGCTTTCCATGGTTTACCCCAGACGCTTCACATGCCTTGATTCAATCCACTGACAGCACGTCAACCCCTGTATACCACATCGCTCCAATTCACTCTATTCCTTGCCCTCCTTTCACCCTCCTGCATGTTCAGGCCCCGATCACACAAAATCTTTTTCACTCCATCTTTCCACCTCCAATTTGGTCTCCCTCTTCTCCTCGTTCCCTCCACCTCCGACACATATATCCTCTTGGTCAATCTCTCCTCACTCATTCTCTCCATGTGCCCAAACCATTTCAAAACACCCTCTTCTGCTCTCTCAACCACGCTCTTTTTATTTCCACACATCTCTCTTACCCTTACGTTACTTACTCGCTCAAACCACCTCACACCACACATTGTCCTCAAACATCTCATTTCCAGCACATCCATCCTCCTGCGCACATCTCTATCCATAGCCCACGCCTCGCAACCATACAGCATTGTTGGTACCACTATTCCCTCAAACATACCCATTTTTGCTTTCCGAGATTATAGATAAATCAATAAAAAAATATTACTGGAGCGAGGCTTTGGGTTACACTTTGCTCTTGTGGTTCTAAAATGCGTATGAGTATTGTTGTCAAGGCAGTGTATTAGTGTCAAGGTCTGCAATTTCTGCCCAATATTCAAATATATTTTTCATCTTTGCAATAATATGAAAATATGCCTGAACATGATATATCTTTAATTATCTGCAAAAGTGAATTTGTCACCTGATGGCTGCTCGATCATTATTGTATACCATCTATATGTAAACAGTCGACATTATCGTATGCTAGGTAAATATCATACGGTTGGTAAATACACCATCATCATACGGTTAGTAATACACCATCATCATACGGTTAGTAAATACACCATCATCATACGGTTAGTAAATACACCATCATCATACGGTTAGTAAATACACCATTATCGTACGTTGGTAAATACACCATCATCATACGGTTAGTAAATACACCATCATCATACGGTTAGTAAATACACCATTATCGTACGTTGGTAAATACACCATCATCATACGGTTAGTAAATACACCATCATCGTACGTTAGTAAATACACCATCATCATACGGTTAGTAAATACACCATCATCATACGATTAGTAAATACACCATCTTACGTTAGTAAATACACCATCATCATACGGTTAGTAAATACACCATCATTATACGGTTAGTAAATACACCATCATCGTACGTTAGTAAATACACCATCATCATACGGTTAGTAAATACACCATCATCATACGGTCAGTAAATACGCCATCATCATGCGGTTAGTAAATACACCATCATCATACGGTTAGTAACTACTCCATTATCGTATGTTATCGCACCATATTCGTACGATTGCTGAATACGCAATTATCGTATGCTCAGTTAATACACCATTATCATATGTTATCACACCATAATCGTAGATTACTAAATATACGATTATCGTATGCTCAATAAATATACCATTACCGTATATCACCATATTCGTATGATTACTGAATACACTATCATCGTATGCTCAGTAAATATACCATTATCATACGCCAAGTAAATGAACCACTCTCGTCTGTGTATGCTAAGTAGATATGGTTAATTATACTACTTTTGGATATATCGGACGCTTGAACCTACAAAAAAGTTCCGTCCGGGTTGTGAATTTTACATAACAAGCCGGTAGACATTTGTCCTTCAACCACAGCGTATTACGCACATTCCATTTTAAAGAAAATGCTAACAGACGCGCACACTGGTTGGCTGAAATAAAGAGCAAACTAGTCTGTGCTTAGGTTAAAGGTATGAGCACGATAGTGTCATGCCTGTGCGCCAGTCTTTAATAGACAATACCATGGATGTTTTATCAATAAGCAGGAGCGTCGAGATATTCTATCCCCATCGGCAATGTCTCTCCTCGTGAGAAATTTAATTATTTATTGCATAGATATCTGAGTCATTTTGCCCGTGTGTGTGTGTGAGTGCTTGTGTGTGTCACTTTATCAAGAGACTGATTAATAATTTGTAAGATTTAAAGATAGTGTTCCGTGGGGGAAGTCTCAGCACGCACTTCAATAACGGCTCCCTCCCTCCGCCTCGTAAAGTAGTACCAGCTATGCGCTCCCCTAACCTTCTAGAAAATGTTTACGAAAAATTAGGAATTCATAAAGAACAACTGAAAAGTATACATGAAGATACATTAGTCATGCAGGAAACAAATGCATAAATATGACATTCTCGTACAAAGATTCTTTATGGAATCTTTTTGTGCTTAAGTTTAAAGTTGATATTTTCCATGCGAGAACGAGTTCGCTTCAGCCAGCAAAGAGGGAAAAAATAATTTCCATTCCACCTCTCTCTCTCTCTCTCTCTCTCTCTCTCTCTCTATATATATATATATATATATATATATATATATATATATATATATATATATATATATATATATATATACATATATACATATAGCGCCGGGGACCATATAGTTGCTCAGCAGATATTTGCGTGCTTGAAGTGTGTCAGTAAGGCTCTTTATGTATATATATATATATATATATATATATATATATATATATATATATATATATATATATCACCATGATACGAATAAGAAATATATCTTGAAATCGTACCGTGACAAAGACAAAAATAGGAAAGATCTTTAGAATTCTTGAAATTCCTTCTAATTTTTCGCCAGTTTTAGTTGTTGCCGAAAGGAATTTGTGCACTACCACCTTTACCCATACCATGATCATATAATCTATTAAGTAGAAAAATTAGGATTTCATGATTATTCTACTCTGAAATTAGGAAATGAAAGATTTGGACTACGCATTGTTGGTCAAACGATGTATGTATGTAACATCCTCAAAAGTACGTGACTGTGAGCAGGTACGACAGACGAGGAGTAGAATACTGAGAAAAAAAGGAGGAGAAACAGAGAGATAAGAGAAGATTATATATTTGGCGTTTCGAGTCGTCGTCCTTCTTGTCCATGTTGTCTGTTGTCTTAGCCTTGGGTAATTATAGAACGGAGGCAGGAAGGAACCGGGTGCGTAATCAGATATAAGATGATAATGAAGAATACACTTGAGAAAATGAATTAGTTATATGGGATTAGAGTCAAGTTAGTTGCAATAGAAAGTCTCTAATCCTCCGTGACTCCCCCATCCCCAGGGAGTTCAGCCATGGCAGGGAGACAATGACGTAATGAAGGTCTGCGGGCGAGATTATTTCAGGAAATGAGAACAACATTCTTGAGACGATACTGATGGTTAGATCACAATTTCTAGATCAATTATCTATCTTAAATGAGCATAAAGGCAGGAAGAAATAGAGAGAGTGATCAACTGAAGGTGATCTGTACCGAAATACTTTAAGAATATGAAAAAGGCTGGAACTGAGGCGGTCAAATATCAGGGAATACCATTCTACT
This sequence comes from Panulirus ornatus, assembly GCF_036320965.1. Lineage (NCBI taxonomy): Eukaryota > Metazoa > Arthropoda > Malacostraca > Decapoda > Palinuridae > Panulirus > Panulirus ornatus. The sequence continues at coordinate 101,139,266 of NC_092225.1, read as the reverse complement.
TTCCAATCATGGAAACTAAAACAATAGGATCTGCAAATAACGGATATCAGAACAACATGTTAAAAAGGGAGTCTCTGAACTTTAATTTTGAAGTTGTTTGGCTGGTGTGTAAATGAAAAATCGATAGTTAATTCACAAACAGAAAGTGGGTCAGGAAGCACCTTATCCCTGAAAGGAATATTCATATTCGTGGACTGGCCGTCCCTGCAAGATGCCTTACGATAGGTTTAGGTATGAATTAAGATATCAAAATGTCATCATTACATAAGTACCCCCGTTCGGTGGACATTTATTAAGGAAAGACTCTCGGGTTATGGTGGTTTGTACCCAAACAACACTACCGAGCATCTACATTGATATTTCTTTTCATGGTAATATTATGCAAAGAGTTTCATTTATTGTGTATACATTTGACAGAAAAGGCCTATGATAATGCATTGGTGTGATTAAAGTTTGGCGAAGATTTGTTGGGATTAATGCATAATGATATGTTTGTTGGATCTATCATTGATTCATATTGCGCCTCGCCAAAATCCTTAATTTTGAGGATTAGAATTTTGCTTTCTCTCTTGGGCATAACATAAGTATATGGTACTAAATTATATTGCAGAAATGAGTAATAAGAAAGTAGCGAGTAATTTTTATTTAATCATGAAGCTCATCGGTTTACTGTGCTCAAAATGAAGCTGTCGACAGAAAATTCTAATACTTATGTTAAAATGATAGTAAATCAAAATTTAAGAGATGAATTATAAGATTGAACATTTCTTGTCTTTCTAAGTATAATGATTCATGAAATTCAACGAAATATGGTATTATATAACCAATTAGTGAATACAAAAACATTTAATACGCAAAACTAGACATCAATGTTTAGGAAAGTGGTGGCGGTGTGAATGGCGGGGATCAGGGGTACCAATTGACTTGATATGGAAACGTTTTTTTAAATTTTCTGGTGTATATATCTATTAAGTTTGGTGTGAAGTTATGGAAAATAATTCTAAAATTATGTACAAACGTCATATTCTATATTTTCTGACAAGGCATTCTTTGTTCAAAAGCTTGTCAAAATCGACTTATTTATCTGCATCACGCATCAAACTGGGTATATGTGAAACTCTAATAGTTATAGCAGTTTTAAGATTGATATCATATATATCATTATTCCCCTCAAAAATTATAAATGCCATCTTCTCGTATGATTCCTTTCATTTCTTGCAAAATGTTTGTTTACTAATATAAGGTTGGTCAACCTGAAATGAGGAAAATAGTTACATTTTAACGGTGTAACAAAATCTACTTTTGTGTATATGCGTTAAACTTAAAAATGTAATATATTTTGATACTCTAGATGAAACGCTACAAGAATGAAGTTCAGAGATACTCCTAAGGTTAAGGCTTCAGAGGTTGAATAAGCTATTTTTGATAGAAGAATTTTTCCTTGAACATGTCTGCTTCTCATCTCTAGCGTTTTCATTTATCAGAGATTATGGAAAGCACATTTCTGAACACGTCTTGTAGGAATCTTCTCATTCATGGAGATGTATGACTCATAACTATCTCACATTCGTACCATGAACATCATCACTTCTGATTTCCTTTGATTATGACGGAAAATATCTGGAATGGAACACAATCAATTGTGTTTTGAGCTTGCGTATGAGGACTTGACAAAGTAGATTCGAGAAATGTTTTCATTGTCTGTGGAGAAGAAACTGGCCAGCCAAGAGAGCTTAAGGTAATATCAAGGGCCAAGAAGATGGTCATAATATGAAACAGAAGAATAGATCCAGTAAGACGGTCAATGTCTTACCCGTTATGATTATAGGTCTTATTTCTTATCCAATAGGTCTAAAACTTATCCTAAGAACTTCAGTTTGAAAATAAGGCTCGAATGCATTGAAACATGGTTTACATGTGATACAGAGATGGACATAATGCGAATATGCAAGGAATGTATGTGGCCCTGGCTAAACATATCAGCCAAACCCGCCATTCTCTCGCGAGGCAAGGTTGGTACACGGAGTCAGAGTAATTGTCTCAACTAACTCAAACAGGTCAATATAAAGTTAGTAAATCATCTGTACGTTAAACCGTGGGTATAATGCAGAAAGAAATATAATTCCAAATGTCATGGAAACTCTCTGGAACGATTATAACGAGTTAAATGAACAGCTTTCGGGGTGGCGCGAGGGCTGTTCGTTGTGGCTGTTCTGTTTGCCTCCCTAATTTCGTACGGTGACTCGGAGGAGAGTGAGGTAGGCGTCCGCTCGCTGTTGTTTCACCCAGAACTCAACAGGGGCGACTTGTTATGTTTGTTTCTGACTTGTTTTGGGGAGGGCAGCTTGTGTCTGAACGTAAGGGACGGCTATACCAGCCATCGAGTGTGTTTCCATCTTGTTCTTATGTGAAATGTGAGCCTTGCACGTCCGGGAGCCCTTGGCGCTGTGATCAGCTGATGCTCCAGAATGTGAGCAGCAGGAGCGGGCACTATGAGTTCTGAGGAACGATTAACGTCCCAAATGACACTATAATTGAGGCGGATCCCAATAAGTTGATACCAGTTATATCTCTGAATGTCATTGTATCGATTGGTATAAAATGAATCGCGGGAGCTGGGCGCAATTCTCGAAAATTTTGGCAAAAGAGAGTAGAGGGCTAGACTCTTGGCTGGGATGTAGGCAGTCTAAGAGCCTCACTTCTGTCCTGGCCGACTGGCAGTCTCCTGCCGTGTCATTAATGAAATAAACAGTTATATAGTCTTCCCAACACATATCACACGCCATTCTTCATTATCATTTCACGTATGCCCTTATTATTCTTTAAATAATGTCCCCGACTAACACACTGTGACCTAACTCCGGACGGGTCGGCCCTTATCAATATTTTGATGTTTTTAAAGATTAAATGTCCGGATGTTCATTATCTTACTATGTCCAGCTGGTGTAAGGGATTTGTAAATATACATTATTTCGCAGCTTCTAGATGGCTTGTGATATAATACTGGATAGTAATGATTGCTCTTCTGTACTAACTTCAGGAACTTGACCTGTCAAGTTAGTAACTTGGTATTAGTGTTCACTTGAGTACGTTTGTTCTCTAAGTAGATTTTGATGGTAATTCGAGAAAATACCATGATTCTATGGATGAGAGAAAAGATTATAGTGGAAAATGTTTGTAGGACAATGTACTAGAATTTCTTACTCAAAATTTCCCTTAAATTCTCATCATAATTTACATTCCAAATGTTATAGTGTTACAAATTTTGATGGCTGTTGAGAGAGTTTGTAACTTTGTTCTGTGATTTACATGTTGGGCATAATAATTTGTAAATGTTTTACAGAAAGGCTTCTCATTTTCATATATAAATTTCACTGTTACTGAAAACATTTCAGCCAAATTAGTAAAGTATTTTGAGTGGAGATCCACTTGCATCATGTTGAAACCAAAGTATGTCTTGGAAAAGTTATAAATCAGACTTTATGAGTGTCAGGTTATATATGATTGAATTTCCTCTTGAGGTGCTTGGATGAGTATATCCTGTGGAACATGGCTATTCCTATAATGATATTGATTTAAAGGTTTTATAAGTATGAATTATTTGTCTTCATTTGGTGCACTGCAAAATTTGGTAGTGTTATGTGTCTTCTGAGATGCAGGAAATTTAGTGTATAAGAATTATCTTGCTTTAAAATTCATTATATTGTTTTTATTAATGTTGTGATTACTTTTTGTATTTGATAAGCACCTCATGAAGTTAGTATGATGATGATAGTCATACAATATTGGATATAAAGTTACATGGGAATGAGTCTGTTGTATTTCTTAAGAATCCTGGATGACCATTCCTCACTAATATAATGTATATATATATAGTGTTGAAGATTGAGCCACAAGGCATACCTCAGATTTACTTTTGTTTTCATTACGACTTACAAGCAGTGTTTAGCAGTATTAGAGACGGCATTTGTGAAATATTGATTATTTTATTAATCAAAGCCTGATTAGTTTGATAGGAGATAGATCTGCACAAGAGAAACTTAAATACAAAGTATGATTATCAAACTTTAGCATAGATTTCGTCTCACCAGTATCATTTTCTGGTCTTCACAATGGAACTGATCTCCATGTATTAGTTTGGCATAGTGAGTTTCAGATTTTTTTGTTTGGATCCTACAACCTTGTAACAGAATTTATTGTTTTCAGTAGGGGATGCAGCAGCTGTAATGGCTGACCAACCAGTGCCCGAGAAGGCTCCAACTAAAGTTGAGAGTAAAAACAAGGAACCACAAAAGTTTCTTTACTTACAACTCCAGCAGGATAGGGTAAGTCATGTGAAGATTTTGATTTTTTATGATTTTGTGAAGATATTTTCACTCAAGTCACCCAAGTGGTGTTTCATTGTTGAAGTTTTGCCATATGAGGTTTGAAAAGTGATGTGATATTGATATGCAGGTCCATCAGATGTTGAACTGAAATATATTTCTTGACATTGAAATGGTATGGCTCTACTCTACTAATAAAAAACGCTGAATCTTGATAAGTAGGCTATTCCATTAAATGACAGTTTGTATTGTATGGTGATCTCTATATTTTTTGTGTTTTAAGAAATAGTACACATCCAGTTACTGATGCATGTTCATAAGGTAGTAAACGTGCCTTACAATGAAAAAGAAAATTGTTTAATAGTCATAAGCTAAATAGATGGAATGCTTTGTCTTTTTACTTATGATTATTTTGTGTTTGCAGCAGGTTAACATCTGAAATATCATTAAGCTTGTAACTAAATCTATCAGCACATGAAAAAATTCATTCTAAAGAGCAACATTTATATATCTTGTTGAAGATTCCTTAATGATTAATGGTGTTGTAGCAGTGGGGTTTATTGTGCATACTTGATTCTAAAACTGATCATTCTTTACAGTAATATATTCTTGCTACAAGCCTTAATCAGTAGCCTTCTATACAGAGTCAAGCTTCACATAATCCTTTAAGATATTGCCATGTTTGATTTTTGTGTTTCCATTATCCTTGTATTCTTTCCTTTGTGTAAGAGGTCTGCTGTATATATCAGACAATTCTTTTCCTGTGTTGATTATATAATGTTAGGAGAATGAAACTAAGTTTCTTTATCTTATCATACTGAACTAGCTGGCATGATTTATCGTAAAATATGTTTGTGGACAATGTTAATTCTGTAACTCATTAATTATGTTCAAAAGGATTAGAATATTTGATAGAAATTTTGATCTTGAAACACATTTTTTGAATAAATAAAGAAACTGCCGTGCACATGTACATCTCGTAGTGTCTTACAAGTGAATGTAATGAATTTGGAAAGGAATTCATGGCCATTGTAACTCATTTGATCATGGAAAAGAGGTGAGACATTCATAAATAAAAGCATAGGACTCTAAGGTCCTCTTTAATCTTTGAAAACATTTTGATTTTTGTTGCAGCTTGAGAACAGTGTTTGAGAAAATCAAGTATGCATGTTTGTTGAAGGTACTGGAAAGTGATCAAGATATTCCTTGATCTTGCGAGTGTCTTAATCATATTCAGTTGTACTTGGAACTTCAGATATTTATTAAGATGCACTAGGATAGGGAAGGAAGAATACCCATACATGTATGTATGTGAAGCATTGGCTGTAGATGAGAATGGGTGGAGGAGGGTTGATATGTTGGAAATTTAATGTTTGAGGATAATATGTGGTGTTAGGAGGGTTGATTGAGTAAATGATAAAAGGGTAAGAGAGAAGCATGGTTATATGAAGAGAATAGTTGAGAAAACCAAAGAGGGTGTGCTGAGAAGGTTTGGACATATGGAGAGAATGATTGGGGAGAGGTTGACCAAGAGGAGATATATGTCAGAATGGAGGGGATAGGAAGGGAGGACCAAACTGGGGTGGTTGGGTGGAGTACAAAAGATTTTGAGTGGTTAGGGCTTGAGCATGCAGGAGGGTGAAAAGTGTACCTGGGATGGAGTGAACTGCAGTGACATATTATACTGAGGGCAGCATTCTGTCATTTGACTGAACCAGGGTATGTAAAGTAATTTGGGGAGACCACAGAAGTGTCTGTGGGGATGGTAGTGGCTGTGGTTTTGTTTCATTACACATGTCAGCTAGAGAATGAATGAGAGCAAATGAGGCCTTTTCTTCATTTGTTCCTGACACTGCCTCATTAATGTGGAAAGTGTAGAACAAGAATTAAGGGAAAAAAAGAAATGTATGTGTGTGTGTGTGTGTGTGTGTGTGTGTGTGTGTGTGTGTGTGTGTGTTACCAGGATTCACTTGCAGGAGGTTACACAGTGATTGAAAAGTGAGTTTAGCTAGGCTGTATCACTGGGAGTACAGTCTCCTCAAAGAACTCACTCCAAGGGATTCTACATTTCCCTGCTACTGGAAATGATACAGCTTTGGTATGCAAGAGCCTTTAGAAAGGTCATGGATAACACCAGGACTCTTTTTCTTAGAAATTGGTCCTAGGGTAATTTTTCTTTTTTTTCTTTCAAACTATTCGCCATTTCCCGAATTAGCGAGGTAGCGTTAAGAACAGATGACTGGGCCTTTGAGGGACTACCCTCACCTGGCCCAATTCTCTGTTCCTTCTTTTGAAAAAAAAAAAAAAAAAAAAAAAATTATAGATAGATAATATCATTATTAGGTGTTACTGGCCTCTTCCTGCATAAGGTTTACTGTGAATGAAAAGTCACTTTTGATAATGTTGTGTCATTGGGAGTGCTGTTTTGTTAAAGAACTTCTAACTTCATAGGAGCCCACATTTCCTTGCTGCTGGAAGTAGCACCACTTTGAGCTGTAGGAGCCTCAGGAAGCATGCCCTAGATAACACCAGGCCTCCTTCTGAGAAAGAGGCCCTTAGGTAATATTTATTTATTTTATTAGTAATTGTACATGGATTTTTTTTTCATAAAGAAGAGTCCTGGTGTTAACCAAGACTTCTTTTCAGAGACTCCTACAGCCCAAGGCTGTGCTACTTCCAGTAGTAGGGAAATGTGGAATTCTTTGTTGTGAAATCTTTGATGAGACTGTACTCTGGGTGGGACAACCTCACTTTTCCCTCGAAGTGTAACTTCATGCTGGCTGAGTTTGGTAACATTCTGGGATAATGGTATATGTATGATATTTTCATATATAAAATAAGGAACTCATATGGGGCTCTTGCAACTTAGAGGCTGATAATCAGGAGCAGGGAAATATGGTCTTTTGAGTGAGAAGTCCCTGAACAAGACGATACTCCCTTTTGTCAGCTGACTGGTGATAGGGTAGAAGGGATGTTACCCACACATCTGTATGTTGTAGAGGATGAGCCAGGGGAATGGGGGCAGGGAGCTGGAAATTCTCCTTTCTTGTAGTGTCACTTTCTGGAAGTGGAGATGGTTAGGGAAGAATGACGAAGATTTCTCCCCAAAGGGTGGGCTTCTGATACTGCCTTGCTAAGGTGGGAGAGGAAAGCATGTACAGAAGATATTTCCTTGATACTTGTGATCAGCAAGCTTGTATATTTAACAGTTTATATTAGTTATTTTCATTTCATTATTTGATTTAAGACTTTTGTTCCTGTTCCACCCTGTTTATGGAGATGAAATTAGGGTGAAGGATCTGTAGCTGAATAGATAGAGGTAGATAAACATTTTGATACATGAATAGACAGACAGACATGAAAAGTAAACAGTTTAATACTTCAGACCGGTGATGGAACTGGACGAGTGGCAACCTTGGTTGGCGGTCGAGGGACAGCTGGACCAGCTCACTTTATCCCTCTCACCGCCAAACTTAACTCCATATCTGTGTTGGGGTCTGGTTCAAGACCTAACCGTGCCACTGTATCAGTACCAAATCCCCGAAGCCAGGCAAGTGATTATATGAGTTATGAATCATTGTGTTGCATGTCCTTTAGTATCTGTAGGGTAACTCATGAAGGAAGAATATGATGCATGAACCCTGCATATTATATAGCATATGTATCCTCTTAATTTTTGCTCCAGCATTTTTAATTCATGTAAATTTCTGTTACCACTATTTGAGAAGTGTAGTACATTTTACTGTGAGACACTAACAAAATATATATGTCAAGCTGTCGTAAGAAATGATCTGAGAGGAATTTCAGTGATTTGGCTGATAATTAGGAATTGTGATGTATGATGCTTGACAGTACCATCAGTATATTTTATGAGAAAAAAAAATGATCTTTGTCATGTGGGAAAGTTTAGGTAAGATTTTGATGTGTCTACTTAGACTTCTTTGTAAGCAAATGATCTTGTGATGTAAAAGTATGGATTGGGTAAGGTGTCCTTAATTAACATGTACTATGTGACCTACCTTATATGTTTCTTATGTTTTGGAGAATTTTAACTTAATACACTCATGGAATATGGTATGCTTAATTATTTTAATGTTGATAATGCCAGCTTCCATAATCCAAGAGGGTAACCCATGCAAAGGCTTCTCCATGCATCCCCTTCCTTGCACAGTCTGAATAACCCTCTTAGGCAGGCACCCCTCTCAGCCATACACTTCCTCAAGTGTGTCCTTCCACCTCTTTCTTGGTTTCCTTCCCTCATTATTATAAGATTGAGCTTTCCTTAAACCTATACCATCTTATTGGCCATATGTTCACTTTCACAACTTTTTCTGTCACTGTTCCATGCCTTATTCTTACATGTTCATTTATCTTTTTACCTACTGATCCTACTTCTAGTAGTAGGAAATCCATTGCTGTTGCTTGCACTCTTTCTATGTGTAATAAAGATAAGTACTTATTTTTTTTAAATGTAATTGTCTTTCCATTTGAGCAACGTAGTGTTAGTAACAAACAAACAGTGGCCACACCTGCACACATTCAGTCTCAAGTTGTCATGTATAAAGTACCAAAACCAGAGCCATTTATAGCCAGAGTTTACCTTGATCATTCCATGTGCCTTAGTTTAGCACATAAAGGCAAGCCACCTTTCATATACCACATCACACCAAAACATTCTGTCCAGAGCATACCTCTTGCATTCCTGATTGTTCAAGCCCCAATAACCCAAAGTCTCCTTTGCTCTATGATTCCATTTCCAATTTGGTCTTTCCAAGGAGGTAAGTACCACTTGTTACCCCTGTCTCAGGCTAAATCTTGCTATAATTAGGTAGGTACTCCACCCTTCTTCTCTCCACTTCTGACATATATCCTCTTTGTCGCTCATCCTTTCCACATGACCAAACTTTCAGCATTCCTTAGTTAGGCTTGTCAGTCACACTATACTCACTACCACGTTTCTCTCTAACAGTGTCATTTTCCATACGTGATCAACCCATCCCATGCCACATGTCATCCTTAAACATATAATTCTCTCTGTTGCATTCAGTACTCAAGACTTGTATCCAGTAAAAAAAAACTGTTGCAACTGACATGTTTTTGAACTTACTCATGATTGCTCTTACAGATATTTCCCTATCCTTCTGCAAACTCCATAACACACTCAGGACCTTAACCCTCTCTGCCATGTGACTCACTTCAGACCCCATGGTTCCTTCAGCTGCTCTCTCCGCTTTGAATTCAAGTACCTAAAAGTACTCTGCATCCTCCAGGCCCTCCATATATAAACTCACGCTTAAACTATCATGTCTCATCTTCCCTCCCAGCTTCATGTTATTTCCATACTTTTATTCACATTTACTTCAGTTTACCACCTGACCTGTTTCATCTGCAAATACTAATAGATTCACCTTATGTGCCTTCCAACCTTCAGTGTACTGCAGATGTGCCCCTTGCTCCAAGACTTACATTTCCATACTTTACTACCCAGTCTAAAGACAAATCTTATAGCCAGAGTGATATTACACATCCTTGAGTCAGACCCACCTTCATTGGGAACCACTCATCCTCTTTTGTACTTGCGCACTTGCCTTACTTTCCCAGTGAAATTTCCACAATGTATGTTGTAACTTTATATATATTCTCATTATCCATAGCACCTTCCTTAATGCATCTCTGTCAACACACTCGTATGCTTTCTCCAAGTATTTTTCTAACACATTTTCAAAGCATACACCTGGTCTTTATACCTACCTCTCTTGAAACTATGTTCTCTTCCCTAATCATCCTCTGTGCACATTACCACCCTCTCAGTCACCACTATCCTATAACCCTTATTCTGTGTACTCAATAGACTTATACCTTTACATTTTAACAATTCACTTTTGTCCCCTTGCCTTTATACAAGGAAACTACATATGCACTCTAGCAGTTCTCAAGCACTTCACAATGAACATTGTGTATGCTTGAATAGCCTAAATAACCATTTAGTAATCCCTTGTCACCACTCTCCTATAATCCTTATTCTGTGTACTCAACAGACGTATACCTTTACATTTTAACAATTCACTTCTGTCCCCTTGCCTTTATACAAGGAAACTATATATGCACTCTAGCAATTCTCAGGCACTTCACCATGAACAATGTGTATAATGGAATAACTTAAGTAACCATTCAGTAATCCCTTGTCCCATTTAGGATTATCATTTGGACCTGATTCCTGGTGGGTAAAAGTGGTGAAAGCTTTGTCAATGTTTGCATTGAAAGCACGCTGCTTATTGGTCAAATTATTTCCTATTCTTTTTTCTTCTCTAAAACAGCTTTTTTTCTTTGTATCTCATTATTTTTCCTTCCATTGATTTTTGTTGACATGGTATTGAACCCAAATACTTAAATTCTTGCAGCCACTTAATAGTAACTCATCATCCATCTTAACCTTGAACTTCAGCTCTGTATGTGATTGCAGAGTCTGCCACTACCCTAACCTCTTTTCAGAAACCCTCACCTTAATTTATGTGCATTTACCATCAACTTTATTCTTTTCTTTGTATAAAGTCTTCACTGCCTTCTGTAACTTATTAGTTTCTAGCAGCAATGAATTGTTTGCAAATAAGCTAGTCAACAGTGACTTGAGCTTATTATCCAACACAAGCTTTGTTCCTTCTTTTCTTTTTCTTGCTTTCATCTCTCTCACACTTATTTGCTTATTTCAGAACGTAACTAATCATCCATTTCCAGAAACACATGCTTTCAAATTTTTGTAGAATGATTATGTATTCACTAGTTTTCCTTGTAGAGTACAGATTTTTAGTATGGTACTTTCCACAATGTATTCTCATATACTCCATCATATGTATCATCCGGAGTCATTAATGGTGCATATACATTTCTTATTCTGTATACATTTTAGCAACCATCATCACGGATACAATATGATCAACACATCTATCTTTCCCAAACCTTTCTTACTTTTCTTTTAGCTATATACTTTTCTATTTTCAACCTTCACAGAGAATATTTTGATCATATTCTTTATTTTTTTTATTGATTCCTTTGTAATGATACATTGTACATTAATATACAGGTAGTGTATGAAAACAGATTACTGCACTAGAATTGCCCTCTGCCTTTGGCCTGTTAAGGGTGAGACACTGAAGGCTAAGAAGCAACACTGGAGTTGACCAGTTTTGGAGACTCCTTTGACTTTGCCCTCTCTTTGAAGGACTTCCAGGAGGGAATGGGCATCAGAGATTTAGATAGATAAGAATTCTATAATTACACTCAGAATCAGAAATTTACTGAAGCAATTTAGCAGTGATACAATCTGAACAGTTATTCAATTGCACTCAGAATTAGAAATTTACACAGGAGTAAGATAACATAGAATTACATTCTGATCAAGAATTATACTTAACTAGAACAGGCCATACAACTACAATTCACACAAGAAATATGCCGGAACTACATAACAGATCATGCAATTGCAATGAAAATGATTGTCTAGGAATAAGATAACAGATCGTACAATTACAGTCAAAGCAAGAAATTTAATGGATAGCATTTACATTCAGACTAGAAATGTTCAGGAACAAAAAGATGCCACACAGTTACAGTTAAAGGGATTTTTCAGGCCTAGATAACAAGTATTGCACTGCACATAACTGGGCCATGCAAGGAATAATGTGGAGTGTGAATATTTATCTTTCCCAAAGTCCCCCTGCTCTACTTTTTCCTACCTTTCTTATTTTCATCTCTATACAGTAATTCTCCTATACATTTTTGTTTTTAAGTGAACTGGCTCTTTTATAGTGTGTAAACTCATCCTTACCCCCTTTTGTATGTACAAAGGCACTGTTACTGCTCCTGGCCAGTCATATAGTAGCCTCGCACTTTTCCCAGACACATGCATATCAATTTTACAGGTGATTCACCTCCACACTTCAATATTTTGCTTTAATCTTATATTATGTATTGCATCACTGCAGATCTCCTTCATGTACTGTTGAATTGAGGGTATTAGTCATTATTTTTGACTTTAGGTAAATGTAATTTATACCTGTGAAATTTGTGTTATTTGGATGTTGATTTATCCTTGGTAAGAGGGGCTAATTTTAAGGAAATTACCCATATTTGTCATTTCTGACTTATGAAGATTTTGTGCGGTTTTTAGTGACAACTTTCTGATATAGTTGATTTGCTTTATTGGCTTATTTTATTGATTACTTAATTGGGAATCATAATTACAGGGAACTGCTGTTGTCACAATGGCAGCAACTCGTCCAGTTGTGGCTACAGCTGTAAGTATGCCATCTTCTCGGTCTGCAGTAGTGACAGCTGTAACAGTGACCAGTCCCAGACCTGTTATTGCATCTCCAGTGACAACAATTGCATCCAAACCAGGAGGTGCAGCATCTGTTGTTCGAAAGACTCATTCTACTAATGTCGTTGTTTCATCTGGTAAAGTTTGTTTATATTTGTCTTCATTCCTTTATAATCTTTTATAATTTTGTTGTTTCATGGTATTATTTTAAGTGCAGTTTTGGGAAGAACACGTTTTCAGGAAAGAATGGTTATATGCATTTATAGTGTGAATCAGGGAAGCGGGGGGGCTGGAAATCCTCCCCTCTCGTTTTTTTTTTTTTTTTAATTTTCCAAAAGAAGGAACAGAGAAGGGGGCCAGGTGAGGATATTCCCTCAAAGGTCCAGTCCTCTGTTCTTAGCGCTACCTTGCTAATGCGGGAAATGGTAGTAGTACGAAAAAATGAGAGGAATGAACAGGATGTCCTGAAAAGGTTTGGACTTATGGTAAGAATAAGCACAGAAAGACCCGACTGTGTGCTAGAGGTGGAGAGGAGATAAAAGAGTATTAATGGGTACTTATGATGAGATTTTGCCATTAGATGGGCTAATGCATAGTGCTCACTGCATATGCCAATGGCACCTGGTGTTTCCATCTGTGGCTATGTTGCTTCCCTTTGTCAGTTCTGTGGATACTATTTCAGTCTCTTCTCTTTTGAGCTGCTCGCATGTGTCTCATCCCCCATGTGCATGACCAGCTAACTTTTCCACCTTTGATGGGTGGGTCTACAAACACCAGAGAAGCTCTGATTATCCTTTCTTGTTTTCTCTTTCTTATGCCTGTTAACTATTTTTCATGTGATATCATGATTGGGATATGCAATTCCCTGCACCATGTTTGCTACTGTGAAAAGAAAAAATAAAAGTGAAGGTGTGGGAAGGATATATGATATGAGTAAATGAACAGAAGGGTACCTGGATGAAAGATTTCAAGGATGGTTTGGTCATGTAGAGCTCATGGCAGACAGTGAGTTAATCAAGGAGCTATACAGTCAGTACTGTAGTTCTGTGTGGTAAAAGGTATAAGAGTGAGAGGTTGACTGCACAAGAAATGGATAGATGCAAAGAGGTAATTGATAGAACTAGTAACATTACAACTGAAGAGAGAGACCAAATTGGAGGTGGAAGGATTGAGTGAAAAGATTTTGAGTGATCGGGGCCTGAACGTACAGGAGGGTAAGAGGCGTGCAAGGAATAGAGTGAATTGGTATGATGTGGTATACTGGGGTCAAGATGCTGTCAATGGACTGAACCAGGGCATGTGAAACGTCTTGGGTAAACCATGTAAAGGTCTTTGGAGCCTGGATAAGGATAGGGAGCTGTGGTTTCGGTGCATTACACATGACAGCTAGAGATGGAGTGTGAACGAATGTGGCCATTTTTGTCAGCTTTCCTGGTGCTGCCTCACTGAAGCAGGGGGTAACAATGCTGTTCCCTGTGGGATGGGGTAGCACCAGGAATGGATGAAGGCAAGCATGAATGTGTACATGTGTATGCATGTATATTTATGTGTATGTACATGTGCATATGTAGATATGTATATGTGCAAGTTTATATTATGTTTTTATATATATGTGTATGTGGGTGGATTGGCCATTCTTCGTCTGTTTCCTGGTGCTACCTCGCTGACGCAGGAAACGGCGATCAAGTGTAATGAATAGAATAAATAGATGTAGTGGAAGCATTTTATGCAGGGAGGATATGTGAATGGAGACAGTGGTCTCACTTAGCAGATCAACTTCATGTGCAAAGTGAAAAAGGTGAAAAGCACCTTTTAATTAAAAATGTGGACTTTCATTTGTCTGTTTAGTACAATACACAAGATTTTAGGATATGTGCACGTGATCTTCACAGAGGATGAACCTACCAGATCCAGCTGTTAGAAATAGGAATGAATAATTTTGACAGATAGTACCACATCTTACAAACATTATCTTTATTTAGCAGCCCTTTTTTTAGCATTTTGAATAAATGCGTCATGTTTTGTCACATCCAGGTGTTCCTAGGCCAGTGATGTCTCCAAATGCTACAACCATAACTGTCCTGGGGTCAAGTGGTGGTCTTTCTGGTGCCACAACCCCAGTATTACGTCCTGCCACCACTCAGGGTGCTCAGCCTCATGGACCAGTTATTCTTCATACATCCAAAGTTCCACCTCCTGTCACATCCTCTACAGCCAGCAGTAAAGGGGTATCCCCACGACTTGTGCCAATACCAATCACTCAGGTATGACTATTATTGTCTCTGATATAAACTTTTTTTACAAGTTACAAGTTGAATCATATTAGAATTTCATCAGGGTGACTGAGTGTTATGTCTCAGATGCACAAATGAATTTGCCTCTTTTTTTTTTTTGAACCAGGGCATGTGAAGCGTCTAGGGTAAACCATGGAAAGTTCTGTAGGGCCTGGATGTGGAAAGGGAGCTGTGGTTTCGGTGCATTATTACATGACAGTAAGAGACTGAGTGTGAACGAATGGGGCCTTTGTTGTCTTTTCCTAGCACTATCTTGCACACATGAGGTTGTTATTCCATGTGTGGCGAGGTGGCGATGGGAATGAATAAAGGCAGACAGTATGAATAATGTACATGTGTATATATGTATATGTCTCTGTGTGTATATATATGTATACATTGAGATGTATAGGTGTGTATATTTGCATGTGTGGACGTGTATGTATATACATGTGTATGTGGGTGGGTTAGGCCATTCTTTCATCTGTTTCCTTGCGCTACCTCGCTAATGCGGGAGACAGCGACAAAGCAAAATAAAGAAATGATTTTTTTTTTTTTTTTACTATTTTAGTGGTGGAACTTCATTAGAATTGTGTGATATTGTTATGGGATTACATATACCAGTTCATGTAGAAGGTAAATGATTTGTTGCTTTTCTGAGCCCAACAACAAGCTGAGGATGCCTCACCTTGAATATTTAGTGTATCCAAAGTTTCATTTTTGGTATGTTATTTGGCAAGTTCAAAATCCATTAGTGTAAAGGCCTGCACACCTGTGCATTTGCTAGGAATTAGTGGTTGACACTTCATGGTACATTTTAGTTAAATCTGAAATGTTGCCGAAGCCTGCCAGTAGGCATCTACACTTTATGTATTAGTACTTCAGTGGTATGAACTAATGATGATGTTAAGTAGCTGATAGCCACTTACACTTGTATAATGTAGCATGGTAGCAAGTGCACTAGAGTATTTATTTGTTGTATCAGAAATGATTTAAATGTCAATGAACCTGGATTTTTTATTTTAGCAAATTGTCTAGATTTTGTTCGATTTTTCAGTCAATGATAATCAATCTAAGTCAACGTACAGATCACTAAAGCTTTCCACAATGTGCAGTGAAAGTCACTGGCATATTAAAAATTATTTGAACAGCCCATGCGTTGGCCAACATTCCCATGATCAGAAAAATGGCCTCCAGAACTCAGATAGTCTTGTTTTCTGCTCATGCCCAAGATTAAACCACCCAGACACAACAGTGACTTATATCATATAGCATGCCACCCTTTATTGATACATTGACAATTTTTTCCTGTTTACTATTGCTTAAACCGTAAGAAAAGTTATAGATGTCACTAGCAACCAGTCTGTAGTGCCATATACCTGCATCAAGTAAAAGGTCTCAACCAAAACAGTGACTCATTCGCCAGCTGATGCTGCCATTGTCACCTACAAAGTGATTCATTCATTGTTTATTCTTGTTTCTTTGCTTTTCCCTAACTTAGTTATAGTTATTATGGTATGGAGATGTGCTGCATTATGATGCATAGATAAAGATATCCAATGATAATATATAGTGTTTTTAATGAGTACTCATGAACTGGCAACATGGAGTGGCTTAGCATCCATTTGAATCTGGGACTTTTATTTATTTATTTTTTTTTGCACCCTATAAAGTTATGTGTTATGTTTTATAATGCATGAATTGATATAGGTAATAATGATGTTCTATGTTTTGGACAAGTGCTTATGGGCTGGCAACACAGGGCTGATAAGGGTGCCTGTAAATGTGGCACTTCCAATTTTCTTTCTCGCATAACAATTAGTTTATCGTCATGGGTATAGAGAGTAAGAAATCTGTTACACTTGAAGTTAAAGCCATTTTACAGTCATCAGGAATGAATGCTTTATATTGATTTTTATTTATAATTGTTTTCCCTGTTATCATGTTGTTTTTTAAGAAAATGAAATGCCAGCTATGGAAACTTTATGGATATACCATGATAGAAAAGTAGTAAAAAAGGACCAGTTACCATTTTCATATTTGATTGGAGAATGCACAGTCCTTGGGAATGCTACTAGAAATTGATTTCTTGGCTAAAGGCTTAATTAACCATTAAATGCCAGGAGTCATTGTATGGTGATATGTGTAGCAAACACCAGGAGTGGTCATGTTTACATAAGTTTTCCTGGGCTTACTTTAAAAACCAACAGTATATTGACCTTGTATGGCTGCTAAATCTCTCTCAGTTACCAGAGGGGTTTATTCCAGGGGCTACCACTGTCTAGAAGTAATTCTTATTGTGAATATATATATATTTGAATAAATGAAATATATGTAAATTCTTTTTATGTAAGTAAATAGGAAGCGTAAATAGTGGAAATAAAAAGAGCGTGGTTGAGAGAGCAGAAGAGGGTGTTTTGAAGTGGTTTGGGCACATGGAGAGAATGAGTGAGGAAAGATTGACCAAGAGGATATATGTGTCGGAGGTGGAGGGAACGAGGAGAAGAGGGAGACCAAATTGGAGGTGGAAAGATGGAGTGAAAAAGATTTTGTGTGATCGGGGCCTGAACATGCAGGAGGGTGAAAGGAGGGCAAGGAATAGAGTGAATTGGAGCGATGTGGTATACCGGGGTTGACGTGCTGTCAGTGGATTGAATCAAGGCATGTGAAGCGTCTGGGGTAAACCATGGAAAGCTGTGTAGGTATGTATATTTGCGTGTGTGGACGTATGTATATACATGTGTATGGGGGGGGGTTGGGCCATTTCTTTCGTCTGTTTCCTTGCGCTACCTCGCAAACGCGGGAGACAGCGACAAAGTATAAAAAAAATAGTGATATGACATGTGGTGAGGGCCTCGAGGCTAAAGAAACTCCCATGAGCCCCCTACTCCACTACCTATGATAGGAAAATTAAGCATTATCTTTAGGGCTATCTCATGGCCATGAATGTTATGTTAGACCATTTGTTTTTGTATGTTCACATGTTTTTCTTTCATGGATAGTGATGTCATTAAATTTGTCAGAGGCTCACCCTCTTCACTAACCCCTTGCCAGAGTCTCTATATGTTAACTTCTGAGTCGTACTGTGGTCATATAATTTATGTTGGCTTACCTTGTTGTACGTTTCCTTTACTTTTACTTGCATTTGTCTCATTGAAAACTGGGAAACAGAAAATATGATTGTTTTCTCACTTGAGCATCTTCTCTACCAACATTTAAGGGTTTAGAAAGACATTACTCTGGTGCACTTGTATCCTGTCCAGTAATTCAAATTATACCACACATATACCCTATGATTTTGAAGGCAATTTTACCTCCACAGAACAGTATTAGACCCAGCTGCCTCCATCATTGATAGTTAATATGTAAATGTGACCTTTTATCCTTAGATAGGTAATATTTGACTTAACTGTTATAAATAAGTTAATGGGGTTAGCATATCCCTTTCAAAACTGTAAGATATTCTATTCCAGAAATGCAACCTGGCATTATCATATGCTGTAATCTCGGGATAGTTCTTGGCTTTCATCATCTGCAAAAATTTTCCTCTTTGTGATTTTGTAGATTCTGTCGTACCAGTCAGCAGACTGTTTCTAAACAGCATCCCATATTGACTGTTCTGATGTAATGAATAACTGTCTGTCCTTGATGTAATAAGTAACTGTCTAGCCTAAGAGAAGTCAGTGATTAGCCAAGAGATTTGAACCTAGGACATGTCTGTCCCAGGATGGGTATGAGTTTGGTTGACTAAAAGGTTTGTGCTATAGAAAAGGTTGAATAAGCTCTCTTACAGTATTGCTCCAAGGTGACCAAGGGCCCTTTTTTTAATGATAGCTGATATTTCTTCGTACTATTGTGGATGTGCCATCAGCATACCCCTGTTCTAGATATGACTTAGATTATTCCCAAGGTAGAAAGTAGGTTTGTTGCTTACAGCTTCTACTAAATGTATTAACAGATATTATTTTAGTTTTTCTAACTGGTGTATCATGTGTCCATGCTTCTAGTACAGGACTTCTGTTTATTCTCTGAAGAACTTGTGTCCATGGCTCTCTCTGTCTCTTCTTGAGAATCTATGTTCACCTGTTTATAAAAGAAATCCCCTATTATAACTTTACCAGTTTGACAGGTTTATTGCTTCAAGTGTCATCTTGATTGTTTCTTCGTCATTATCTTTGTATAGTTGGTATGACTCGTTGAAATTCCTTAGATGATTATCAGTAATTAACTTTTATGCAATTCTTACCATTTACTTTTCGTAAGGTGTGTTATTTGACTGGGCCATCATCCAGTATTTTCCTAAAACTTAAAGGTGTCCCTTATTAAGTGCTCTGGTCCTCTTTTCCCCCCCTGTTGTCTCTCTCTTTTGCAATTGTGTATCCTTCTGGACAACAGGTGAGGCCTTTTCTCTTAGTGAGTTTTGTCTTTACTACTCGAACAGTATCAGGTTTGTTTGTCTTACTCTATTCTTAATCACCAGTCCATTTGTATGTGTATACATTCCTTTCAGCCTGATATTCACATCACTTGATTTTCCTAACCTATCAGAGGGATTGGTAATCTGTTCTGCCCTTTAGCCTCTTTTGATGTCATCCTTTTTTTGCCCTCTGGCTGTTTTCTTTATTTCTTTGTCTGTCTTCCCATGGTCTCTCAGCTGTAATAAATTGCCTTCTTTCTTGCTTGCAAGTTTCATATCCTGCTTTAGTACTTCGTGGATACACAAGTCCATATTGAATGTAATCACTTCTGGTAATCCCCTTATGTCTTGAATCTGTGTACCATTTCTCTTTGTCCATCTTAGAAAATGCTTTTGTCATGCTTGTAGCCTTTAGTAGTCTTTTAATCAGTATTTCTTCCTTCTCCACCCTTTCCTCTGTGGCTTGAGTATGATCGTCTTGCAGTTCAAAAATCATTAGTTTATGTGTCCTCCTAATGTTCTACTAATGTTCATTTTGGTGCAACCCACTTATCTGCTAATTCTGCTGTGTTGATTCATCAAGCTCCATCTCTGGTTTTATCTAAAATCTTCCTTTTTGTCACACTGACCCTGAATATTCTGCGCTTTTTTGAGTCTTCTATATAACAGACCATAGTCTTAAACAGTGCATATCATCCACAGATATGCACAATTTAAAGCCTTGGTTTCAGCGTCCCCAAGTCTCTGTTCCACTGCATCAGTCATTACCATATGTATCTGATCAACAGGCTCAGAATTTGCTCATGATCTCTACCCTCTTTAATGTACAGCCTCCAGTCTCAATGTTATGGGCATTTTCTCTAGTTTTATCTCAAGGACAACTTGGGAAGACCTATCTGGGCTCTTGCTCTAACACTTTCATTGTTTGATCCTGCTTTCCTTTAGTTACATTCTGTTTCAATCCCTTCATTGATTTACTATTGTTATCATGCCTTTTAAATATATTTTTTGGTTCCCAACTTCCTCTTGCATACAGTGACACTTTTCATGATCATTCCTCTGTTTCTTTATGTATTCTTCAAATCATTGTACCTTCTGAACTTGTTTCTCCTGTTATTCTGCTTTTTGATCCTATTCTCCTCCAAATGACTCTTGCTTGGCATTGTGACCAGAGGTAAAAAGGAAAATATGTTGCTGTCCATAGTTAAGATGACATACCTAGTTAACCTTGTTTTATGAATTCATAGTTCATTAAAAAACTGTGAAAGTTACTGACGGTGATTTAGGGTGGTCTAGGGACTATTATTCTCTTGCTTTGGGCCTTCTATGTAATTCACAATCCAAAACATTGTCCTAAAACTTGAGAAGCTGTTGTGCCATCAGCTTGTCACATCTAAAGTTCAGAAGAGTCTTTCATAAAAACTTTTGATTTTCTATTTTGTTACTTTGGTGCAAAATATATGAAAGTAAACTTTCCTCCTTGTGTTTGCATTTTATATGTGTTTAATATATCAAGCATTTCAGGAAAAATACATGAAGAATGAAGCTAAGGGTATAGTTTGCTGAATTATCCTTATGCAGCTATTGCATACATATATTTATCATCTCTGTCACAGGTACGCACAGGAGTTGCAAATAAAGCAGTCCTCTCGTACAGTGCCCTTCTTCAGGCGGGGACGGGTGGTGGGAGTAGTGGGGCAGGTGGTGGTGTCACTAGCAAGAAGGAGGGGCAATCTTCACCCCATTCTCCCCAACCACTGCTTTTACAAGCTGCCACACCATCAACTGTCAAGGGTGCAGCAGCTTTGGCCAAGACTGGAGGTGCCACGATTAGCATTATTACTGGCAAGGTACTTTTTGACAATTTTCCATTTTCCTTAGGAAAAATATAATTTACTGTACATCATGAATGTTTCCCAGTTGCATTTGAATAACTTATTTATCTTTTTTGTATTCTTTTGCATGTTCAATCATGATTTGTTAACACTTTAGCTTATCATTGTCAAGGTTTCATCAGACTTCTGGTCTGTGTTGATTCTATCAGTCTGTCAGTCGATATCTTTGATGCCCATTCCCTTTAGAGAAACATTACATTTCCACTTTATTTACTCTGTGTAGACTTTGCTCATTTGAGTTTTAAAATTAATCTGTTTATTATGTTATACAGTTGGGCCACCAATGAAGTATCTTTGCCAAACTTTTTATTATAGATCGCTTTTACCAGTAAAGTGGTAAAGTGAGTGAAAGAATAAAGCTGAGAGTAAATGTGAATAAGAGCAAGGTTATTAGGTACAATAGGTTTGAGGGTCAAGTCAATTGGGGGGTAAGTTTGAATGGAGAAAAACGAGGAAGTGAAGTGTTTTAGATATCTGGGAGTGGATTTGGTAGGGGATGGAACCATGGAAGCGGAAGTGAATTATAGGGTGGGGGAGGGGGCGAAAATTCTGGGAGCGTTGAAGAGTGTGTGGAAGTCGAGAACATTATCTCAGAAAGCAAAATGGGTATTTTTGAAGGAATAGTGGTTCCAGCAATGTTATATGGTTGCGAGGCATGGGCTATGGATAGAGTTGTGCGGAGGAGGGTGGATGTGCTGGAAATGAGGTGTTTGATGACAATATGTGGTGTGAGGTGGTTTGATCGAGTAAGTAATAATAGGGTAAGAGAGATGTGTGGTAATAAAAAGAATGTGGTTGAGAGAGCAGAAGAGAGTGCTTTGAAATGGTTTGGTCACATGGAGAGAATGAGTGAGGAAAGATTGACCAAGAGGATATATGTGTCAGGGGTGGAGGGAACGAGGAGAAGTAAGAGACCAAATTGGAGGTGGAAAGATGGAGTGAAAAAGATTTTGAGTTATCGGGGCCTGAACATGCAGGAGGGTGAAAGGCGTGCAAGGAATAGAGTGAATTGGAATGATGTGGTATACCGGGGTCGACGTGTTGTCAATGGATTGAACCAGGGCATGTGAAGCGTTTGGGGTAAACCATGGAAAGTTCTGTGGGGCCTGGATGTGGAAAGGGAGCTGTGGTTTCGGTTCATTATTACATGACAGTTAGAGACTGAGTGTGAACGAATGTGGCCTTTGTTGTCTTTTCCTAGCGCTACCTCACACACATGAGGGGGGAGGGGGTTGTTATTACATGTGTGGTGAGGTGGCGATGGGAATGAATAAAGGCAGACAGTATGAATTATGAACATGTCTATATGTATATGTCTGTGTGTGTATATATGTATACGTTGAGATGTATAGGTATGTATATTTGTGTGTATGGACGTGTATGTATATACATGTGTATGTGGGTAGGTTGGGCCATTCTTTTGTCTGTTTCCTTGCGCTACCTCGCTAGCGCGGGAGACAGCGACAAAGCAATGTGATAAATAAATATTTTTTTTTTTTTTGCTTTCTCGCTGTGTCCCGCGTTTGCGAGGTAGCGCAAGGAAACAGACGAAAGAAATGGCCGAACAAACCCCCATACACATGTATATACATACGTCCACACACGCAAATATACATACCTACACAGCTTTCCATGGTTTACCCCAGACGCTTCACATGCCCTGATTCAATCCACTGACAGCACGTCAACCCTGGTATACCACATCGATCCAATTCACTCTATTCCTTGCCCTCCTTTCACCCTCCTGCATGTTCAGGCCCCAATCACACAAAATCTTTTTCTCTCCATCTTTCCACCTCCAATTTGGTCTCCCACTTCTCCTCGTTCCCTCCACCTCCGACACATATATCCTCTTGGTCAATCTTTCCTCACTCATTCTCTCCATGTGCCCAAACCATTTCAAAACACCCTCTTCTGCTCTCTCAACCACGCTCTTTTTATTTCCACACATCTCTCTTACCCTTACGTTACTTACTCGATCAAACCACCTCACACCACACATTGTCCTCAAACGTCTCATTTCCAGCACATCCATCCTCATGCGCACAACTCTATCCTTAGCCCACGCCTCGCAACCATACAACATTGTTGGAACCACTATTCCTTCAAACATACCCATTTTTGCTTTCCGAGATAATGTTCTCGACTTCCACACATTCTTCAAGACTCCCAGAATTTTCGCCCCCTCCCCCACCCTATGATCCACTTCCGCTTCCATGGTTCCATCCGCTGCCAGATCCACTCCCAGATATCTAAAACACTTTACTTCCTCCAGTTTTTCTCCATTCAAACTTACCTCCCAATTGACTTGACCCTCAACCCTACCATCTTGCTTTCTCCCATTTTGAATACGTATTTCCTCTTTCTCCTTTCCATTTTATTTTATTGAAAGTGCATATCTTATATTTTGCATAAACAAGTAAAATCCTCCATCTTTATAGGGTTCCAAACAAGGCTCTGCTCCTGTGTCCAATACCAATCCTGTGAATATGCTGTCTGTGAATTTGGGACAAAACAAGTCAAATATGATTAATTTCAAGATTTCTAATGGCCAGATTCAAGCAGACAATATACAGCAAGTTGATGGTATGTATTTTATTTTGTGAGACCTTTTTTGTATACCCTGATATCCAGCTTGACTGAATTATATATTTGATCTAGTGTTGTGTCTGTATGCAATGAATTTGATTACCCTCACCATTCAGTTATGTGGTGCCCATGTAGCTCATTGTCTTTGTCTAGTTGTGCCCAGGTGTATAGTGCTGATGTGCAACCATGAGTCCATGAAATAGGGTAGCTAAGAGAGGAACTGTTTAATGACATCCTGCTCCTTCTCATGTGGGAGTAGGTAGTTGCCATAGGCATTTATTTATTCAAAATGCCAATATGTCAGAGACAGATTGTTCAGAGCTAACTCTTTGTGCTTTATTAGTTGCTTAACCCAGTTTTATGTATATGTGCTGTATATCTATATCTCTGACACCTGTTTTCAACTAAATCCCCTTAAGAGGGTGGCCACAACAATAGAGTCTACATAACCAGTGAACTCCAGTGCCACTTCTTATCCTTTAGTGCCTCACCCTTAGAATACCACTGGCAGAGAGCAAGTCTAGTGCAGGTTTTGCAGAGGCTCCTCCATAATGTTCCTATTGACTACTTCTACCGAATGCTCATGTCAAAATATTCCTACCTACTACTTTGTCTATTGCTTCTAACATTTTGCTGGAAATCTAGTTACAAAGAATGAGCAGTGTGAGTTAAGTGTTGTTAAGTGTTATCTCTGACAAGGAGAGATTGTATGTTTGTGGAGTGAATGCCGGTCGTCCACATGTGGGTGAGGCAGAAAGGAAAGACAGCTACCTGAGTAAGAGGAGTGTGGCTTGACAACCACTGAAGTGCTGGCTTACCACGTAGGCATCACTAACCCTTTCCGATATCCAGGCGGGTAGTACTGGTGATATACTTCCCTGGTTTTTGGTTGCCTACCAACTACTACCTATATATGTATGTATGCTTGCTGGTTTTATTGATGCTTTGTCTCTGTAATATCAAAATAGGTTTTCACGCATTATAGTCACTTTTGTCTTTAAGAATATGGCTGGTATCCCATCAGGTTCTGACACTGAGTTCTCTCTATCTGTGGTTAGCTTTCCTCTGCAACCTTGTGAATCTCACTCATTGTTGTGTAAATGATGTATTTTGCCATATAATTTCAAAGATATTCATATGAAAATGAAAGAAATTCAGAAGTATTTTTCATCCACTACTTTCACTCTGATAATGTGTAAAAATTTATGAGGTTTGAGCAAAATGCAGTAAATAGTATGGTGGTAAGACTAAATTGTTAAGCGAGTTGTCACACCACACGTTTTATGGTTTATTAGACTCCCCTGAAAAATTGATCTCTGATATTATTTTGTCTTATATGATAAATCTTTTCAGGTTATAATTAGTGTGCTTCTTTGATAACTTTTTCATAACATTGTGTTTTTGAGGTCAGCTGGACTCTGGCAACTCTACCTACACTCCCGCTAGAAATACTTTCTGTTTCAGTTTGGTCAGTTGGTAAAGTCATTGTCCATAAAATCACTCCACATGATCTGGACAAATAATTGTTATCAACAAATTCAGGGTCATTTGCCTGGCCCACAGAATTTGGTTAAGATTTGTTCAGTGTCCTTCATAGAAAACTCATGAGAATGTATTGTCATTGGCATTGCTGGAGGGTGACTGACTGTGGTGAGAAATATTTGGCAGCCACCCAGGCTCAGCAGGCAGTCTTGAAGTAGAGGCATGAAACTCAATGCATGAATTTGCATCTAGAGGAGTTGGCCAGCATGCATGAATCCCCAGCTAGTAGAGTGAAGAGTTTAACTTGGTCATTTGCTTCTGTTGTGGCCCAATCTGTAATTTCAGCATCTCTGGGGCATTGTCACTCAAAGGATAGACTATTTAATTTTCTGAAGTCTTTAGTTCTAAAGCTGAATGCTGACTTGTTTTTGGTTTATTAGCATTCCACATAATTTTTTGGGTGACTTTCCTTTTGTTCCTCTACTTTAGAAGGCCCAATCTCCAATTTTTTGTTCTTTGCTTTATTTTTTATTTTTTTTTTTTGCCGCTGTCTCCCGCATTTGCGAGGTAGTGCAAGGAAACAGACGAAAGAAATAGCCCAACACACCCCCATACACATGTATATACATACGTCCACACACGCAAATATACATACCTACACAGCTTTCCATGGTTTACCCCAGACGCTTCACATGCCCTGATTCAACCCACTGACAGCACGTCAACCCTGGTATACCACATCAATCCAGTTCACTCTATTCCTTGCCCTCCTTTCACCCTCCTGCATGTTCAGGCCCCGATCACACAAAATCTTTTTCACTTCATCTTTCCACCTCCAATTTGGTCTCCCACTTCTCGTTCCCTCCACCTCCGACACATTTATCCTCTTGGTCAATCTTTCCTCACTCATTCTCTCCATGTGCCCAAACCATTTCAAAACACCCTCTTCTGCTCTCTCAATCACGCTCTTTTTATTTCCACACATCTCTCTTACCCTTACGTTACTTACTCGATCAAACCACCTCACACCACACATTGTCCTCAAACGTCTCATTTCCAGCACATCCATCCTCCTGCGCACAACTCTATCCATAGCCCACGCCTCGCAACCATACAACATTGTTGGAACCACTATTCCTTCAAACATACCCATTTTTGCTTTCCGAGATAATGTTCTCGACTTCCACACATTCTTCAAGGCTCCCAGAATTTTCGCCCCCTCCCCCACCCTATGATCCACTTCCGCTTCCATGGTTCCATCCGCTGCCAGATCCACTCCCAGATATCTAAAACACTTTACTTCCTCCAGTTTTTCTCCATTCAAACTTACCTCCCAATTGACTTGACCCTCAACCCTACTGTACCTAATAACCTTGCTCTTATTTACATTTACTCTTAACTTTCTTCTTTCACACACTTTACCAAACTCAGTCACCAGCTTCTGCAGTTTCTCACATGAATCAGCCACCAGCGCTGTATCATCAGCGAACAACAACTGACTCACTTCCCAAGCTCTCTCATCCCCAACAGACTTCATACTTGCCGCTCTTTCCAAAACTCTTGCATTCACCTCCCTAACAACCCCATCCATAAACAAATTAAACAACCATGGAGACATCACACACCCCTTCCGCAAACCTACATTCACTGAGAACCAATCACTTTCCTCTCTTCCTACACGTACACATGCCTTACATCCTCGATAAAAACTTTTCACTGCTTCTAACAACTTGCCTCCCACACCATATATTCTTAATACCTTCCACAGAGCATCTCTATCAACTCTATCATATGCCTTCTCCAGATCCATAAATGCTACATACAAATCCATTTGCTTTTCTAAGTATTTCTCACATACATTCTTCAAAGCAAACACCTGATCCACACATCCTCTACCACTTCTAAAACCACACTGCTCTTCCCCAATCTGATGTTCTGTACATGCCTTCACCCTCTCAATCAATACCCTCCCATATAATTTACCAGGAATACTCAACAAACTTATACCTCTGTAATTTGAGCACTCACTTTTATCCCCTTTGCCTTTGTACAATGGCACTATGCACGCATTCCGCCAATCCTCAGGCACCTCATCATGAGTCATACATACATTAAATAACCTTACCAACCAGTCAATAATACAGTCACCCCCTTTTTTAATAAATTCCACTGCAATACCATCCAAACCTGCTGCCTTGCCGGCTTTTATCTTCCGCAAAGCTTTTACTACCTCTTCTCTGTTTACCAAATCATTTTCCCTAACCCTCTCACTTTGCACACCACGTCGACCAAAACACCCTATATCTGCCACTCTGTCATCAAACACATTCAACAAACCTTCAAAATACTCACTCCATCTCCTTCTCACATCACCACTACTTGTTATCACCTCCCCATTTGCGCCCTTCACTGAAGTCCCCATTTGCTCCCTTGTCTTACGCACTTTATTTACCTCCTTCCGGAACATCTTTTTATTTATTTTATATTTATTATACTTTGTCGCTGTCTCCCGTGTTTGCGAGGTAGTGCAAGGAAACAGACGAAAGAAATGCCCCCCCCCCCCCCCCCCCATACACATGTATATACATACGTCCACACACGCAAATATACATACCTACACAGCTTTCCATGGTTTACCCCAGACGCTTCACATGCCTTGATTCAATCCACTGACAGCACGTCAACCCCGGTATACCACATCGATCCAATTCACTCTATTCCTTGCCCTCCTTTCACCCTCCTGCATGTTCAGGCCCCGATCACACAAAATCTTTTTCACTCCATCTTTCCACCTCCAATTTGGTCTCCCTCTTCTCCTTGTTCCCTCCACCTCCGACACATATATCCTCTTGGTCAATCTTTCCTCACTCATCCTCTCCATGTGCCCAAACCACTTCAAAACACCCTCTTCTGCTCTCTCAACCACACTCTTTTTATTTCCACACATCTCTCTTACCCTTACGTTACTCACTCGATCAAACCACCTCACACCACACATTGTCCTCAAACATCTCATTTCCAGCACATCCATCCTTCTGCGCACAACTCTATCCATAGCCCACGCCTTGCAACCATACAACATTGTTGGAACCACTATTCCTTCAAACATACCCATTTTTGCTTTCCGAGATAATGTTCTCGACTTCCACACATTCTTCAAGGCCCCCAGGATTTTCGCCCCCTTTTTATTCTCCCTAAGATTTAATGATACTCTCTCACCCCAACTCTCATTTGCCCTCTTTTTCACCTCTTGCACCTTTCTCTTGACCTTCTGTCTCTTTCTTTTATACATCTCCCACTCAATTGCATTTTTTCCCTGCAAAAATCGTCCAAATGCCTCTCTCTTCTCTTTCACTAATAATCTTACTTCTTCATCCCACCACTCACTACCCTTTCTAATCAACCCACCTCCCACTCTTCTCATGCCACAAGCATCTTTTGCGCAATCCATCACTGATTCCCTAAATACATCCCATTCCTCCCCCACTCCCCTTACTTCCATTGTTCTCACCTTTTTCCATTCTGTACTTTGCTTTATTTATATATACAAATAGAACTTTTAGTGATGGATGGGGTGGTTAGGGAGGCGAATGCAAGAGTTTTGGAGAGGGGCAAGTACACAGTCTGTTCTGGATGAGAGGGTATGGGAAGTGAGTCAATTATTGTCTGCTGATGATACAGTGCTAGTGGCTGATTCGGGTGAGAAACTGCTGAAGTTGGTGACTGAGTTTGATAAAGTGTGTGAAAGAAGAAAGTTGAGACTAAATGTGAATAAGAGTAAGGTTATTAGGTTCAGTAGGGTTGAGGGACAAGTTAATTGGAAGGTAAGTTTGAATGGAGAAAAACTGGAGGGAGTAAAGTGTTTTAGATATCTGGGAGTGGACTTAAAAGGATGGAACCATGGAAGCGGAGGCGAGTCACAGAGTGGGGGAGAGGGCAAAGATTCTGGGAGCATTGAAGAATGAGTGGAAGGTGAGAATGTTATCTTGGAGAGCAAAAATGGGTAAGTTTGAAGGAATAGTGGTTCCAACAATGTTATATGGTTGTGAGGCATGGGCTATAGATAGGGTTGTGCAGGGGAGGATGGATGTGTTGAAAATGAAATGTTTGAGGACAGACAATATGTGGTGGGAGGTGGTTTGATTGAGTAAGTAATGAAAGGGTAAGAGAGATGTGTGGTAATAAAAACAGTGTGGTTAAGAGAGCAGAAGAGGGTGTGTTGAAATAGTTTGGTCACATGAAGAGAATGAGTGAGGAAAGAATGACAAAGAGGATATATGTTTCAGAGGTGAAGGGAAGAAGGAGAGGTGGGAGACCAAATTGGAGGTGGAAGAATGGAGTGAAAAAGATTTTGAGTGATCGGGGCTTGAACGTAAAGGAGGATGAAAGGCATGCAAGGAATAGAGTAAATTGGAACGATGTGATATACTGGGGTCGACGTGCTGTCAATGGATTGAACCAGGGCATGTGAAGTGTCTGGGGTAAACCATGGAAAGGTCTGTGGGGCCTGGATGTGTAAAGGGAGCTGTGGTTTTGGTGAATTACACATGACAGCTAGTCATTCCTTGTCTGTTTCCTTGTGCTACATCGCTAACATGGGAGACAGTGGTTAAGTATAATAAATAAATGAATATAAGAACTTTTAGATTTTGCTCCATGCTTCCTATTACTCTTTCCTCTCTTTTTTCTGTTGATATGACTCCATAATTTCCTCATGTGCATTTCCTGCATTTTCATCCAGCTGTTCCGTCTTATCCTTGCTTATTGCAGAGCTCTACTTTTTTATCCATTCTCTTCAGTTCATTTATTGTTTTTCTTTTCATGGTATCTCTTGCTTCATGTTTTATATGAAATTTGTTCTTTCTTATATTCATATGAAAGTATTGTGTTAATTTTTGCACCACTGTTGTTGAAGACCATGCTCCATTCTGAGGATGCTGTCTTGCTATTAAACCATTTCCCTCTGTTTTGACACAACAGGAATTTAGGTTACACAATTTGCTTTTATCCTCCACAGGAACATTCTGTTTGTATGTCTCTATTGCTGATCAGTAATTTGTAGCTTTGACAATGTTATGATCTGAGATTTTTTGCTAACTTCATTGTCTGTAATGAGTGTGGTATTGTTTATGTAGTCAGTCTGTGTTGATGTTTCTTGATGTTCACTTTATTACTTGAACTAGATATATTACTTGACATACATTTTCCATCATTTCTAGCTGTTCCCTTTGTTTTGCTGATATGTTGTTT
Organism: Panulirus ornatus; assembly: GCF_036320965.1. NCBI lineage: Eukaryota > Metazoa > Arthropoda > Malacostraca > Decapoda > Palinuridae > Panulirus > Panulirus ornatus. The sequence continues at coordinate 101,108,718 of NC_092225.1, read as the reverse complement.
ACTGTTTTAGATCTAACTTTGCATCCATACTCTGGTTCTCTTTTTTCCCCATTCATTGAAATTAAAGCTGAAGTCAGGTAACCAAATTATTGTTTGCTTGGATTGTTCCATACTTCTTTGTAATTCTACTCAGTAGGGTATCATTCACTTTGTATGTCTTAGTCATAGGCACTTTTTATGTTGCTATGTTGAATTTGTCTTTGGCTGGTATGTTTAATGGTGATGTTTCACAATTTCTCTGCTTTACATTGTGTACATATATTGGAAAACTGCCTTATTAGATCATATTTTTGTATGCTCTGAATGTCTAATAACATACCAGGTCTGCTTTTTTTTTTTATTCTCTTAGCCAAGTTTCTGATAAGTATTGTATTACTTTCACTTTTTTGTCCATTCAGGTAGTGGATTTTCACTGTCTTTACTTATTAAGCTTTGTAGATTTTTGCAGGGAAAAAATGCAATTGAATGGGAGATGTATAAAAGAAAGAGACAGGAGGTCAAGAAAAAGATGCAAGAGGTGAAAAAGAGGGCAAATGAGAGTTGGGGTGAGAGAGTATCGTTAAATTTTAGGGAGAATAAAAAGATGTTCTGTTTCCCATTTTAGAAAGTTAATACAAGGAGGGGAGGATTTCCGGCCCCCCGCTCCCGTCCCCTCTAGTCGCTTTCTACGACCTTTGTGTGATCGGGGCCTGAACATGCAGGAGGGTGAAAGGAGGGCAAGGAATAGAGTGAATTGGAGCGATGTGGTATACAGGGGTTGACGTGCTGTCAGTGGATTGAATCAAGGCATGTGAAGCGTCTGGGGTAAACCATGGAAAGCTGTGTAGGTATGTATATTTGCGTGTGTGGACGTGTGTATGTACATGTGTATGGGGGGGGGGGTTGGGCCATTTCTTTCGTCTGTTTCCTTGCGCTACCTCGCAAATGCGGGAGACAGCGACAAAGTATAAAAAAAAAAAAAAAAAAAAAAAAAAAAAAAATGTTCTGGAAGGAGGTAAATAAAGTGCGTAAGACAAGGGAGCAAATGGGAACTTCAGTGAAGGGCGCAAATGGGGAGGTGATAACAAGTAGTGGTGATGTGAGAAGGAGATGGAGTGAGTATTTTGAAGGTTTGTTGAATGTGTGGCAGATATAGGGTGTTTTGGTCGAGGTGGTGTGCAAAGTGAGAGGGTTAGGGAAAATGATTTGGCAAACAGAGAAGAGGTAGTAAAAGCTTTGCGGAAGATGAAAGCCGGCAAGGCAGCAGGTTTGGATGGTATTGCAGTGGAATTTATTAAAAAAAGGGGTGACTGTATTATTGACTGGTCAGTAAGGTTATTTAATGTATGTATGACTCATGATGAGGTGCCTGAGGATTGGCGGAATGCATGCATAGTGCCATTGTACAAAGGCAAAGGGGATAAAAGTGAGTGCTCAAATTACAGAGGTATAAGTTTGTTGAGTATTCCTGGTAAATTATATGGAAGGGTATTGATTGAGAGGGTGAAGGCATGTACAGAGCATCAGATTGGGGAAGAGCAGTGTGGTTTCAGAAGTGGTAGAGGATGTGTGGATCAGGTGTTTGCTTTGAAGAATGTATGTGAGAAATACTTAGGAAAGCAAATGGATTTGTATGTAGCATTTATGGATCTGGAGAAGGCTTATGATAGAGTTGATAGAGATGCTCTGTGGAAGGTATTAAGAATATATGGTGTGGGAGGCAAGTTGTTAGAAGCAGTGAAAAGTTTTTATCGAGGATGTAAGGCATGTGTACGTGTAGGAAGAGAGGAAAGTGATTGGTTCTCAGTGAATGTAGGTTTGCGGCAGGGGTGTGTGATGTCTCCATAGTTGTTTAATTTGTTTATGGATGTGGTTGTTAGGGAGGTAAATGCAAGAGTTTTGGAAAGAGGGGCAAGTATGAAGTCTGTTGGGGATGAGAGAGCTTGGGAAGTGAGTCAGTTGTTGTTCGCTGACGATACAGCGCTGGTGACTGATTCATGTGAGAAACTGCAGAAGCTGGTGACTGAGTTTGGTAAAGTGTGTGAAAGAAGAAAGTTAAGAGTAAATGTGAATAAGAGCAAGGTTATTAGGTACAGTAGGGTTGAGGGTCAAGTCAATTGGGAGGTAAGTTTGAATGGAGAAAAACTGGAGGAAGTAAAGTGTTTTAGATATCTGGGAGTGGATCTGGCAGCGGATGGAACCATGGAAGCGGAAGTGGATCATAGGGTGGGGGAGGGGGCGAAAATCCTGGGAGCCTTGAAGAATGTGTGGAAGTCGAGAACATTATCTCGGAAAGCAAAAATGGGTATGTTTGAAGGAATAGTGGTTCCAACAATGTTGTATGGTTGCAAGGCGTGGGCTATGGATAGAGTTGTGCGCAGGAGGATGGATGTGCTGGAAATGAGATGTTTGAGGACAATGTGTGGTGTGAGGTGGTTTGATCGAGTAAGTAATGTAAGGGTAAGAGAGATGTGTGGGAATAAACAGAGCGTGGTTGAGAGAGCAGAAGAGGGTGTTTTGAAATGGTTTGGGCAAATGGAGAGAATGAGTGAGGAAAGATTGACCAAGAGGATATATGTGTTGGAGGTGGAGGGAACGAGGAGAAGTGGGAGACCAAATTGGAGGTGGAAAGATGGAGTGAAAAAGATTTTGTGTGATCGGGGCCTGAACATGCAGGAGGGTGAAAGGAGGGCAAGGAATAGAGTGAATTGGATCGATGCAGTATACTGGGGTTGAAGTGCTGTCAGTGGATTGAATCAGGGCATGTGAAGCGTCTGGGGTAAACCATGGAAAGCTGTGTAGGTATGTATATTTGCGTGTGTGGACATATGTATATACATGTGTATGGGGGTGGGTTGGGCCATTTCTTTCGTCTGTTTCCTTGCGCTACCTCGCAAACGCGGGAGACAGCGACAAAAAAAAAAAAAAAAAAAATTTGTATATGATATTTTTCTTGGTTTGTTTATTCTTTCTCTTTTATATCTGTGTCTGTTCTTTACTTGTTCTGTTTCTTTGACATGTACTGTTTTCTGGTCTGTTTCTTTCACATGTTTGGTTTTGCTGGGTTCCTTGATATTTCCACTAGTATTTCTGCCGAGAAATTGCTTGGTTTGGTTTCATGTTGTTACTGTTGCTGCCAAGTGGCTTGTAGCATACTCTTTCTGTTGATATACTTTCTGTACGTCTCAGCACTCTGTTCCTGTCATTCCTGTATTCTCTGCAATTCCAGTTTTGTTTTCCTATGTTTGTCATGTTCTCTTGACATCTGTATTCTATGTCCCCATTTTTGTTCCTGCTCTTAGTTGTCTTGTATCCAATGCCTATTCAGGTGTAGATTTGTCCAGTCTTTCTCATATATCTTGTGATAGTGACTCTCAGTTGGCATTTCCTTATATAGCCTTACTGTTCTTGGGGGATGTGAAATCTACATCATTTATCCCCATTTACTGGGTAATTTTGATGATATGGAAGGGGAGATAAGGGTAGAAGAATCATTGGGTCCTTTAGTTGAATAATGAAGGGTAAAGGTGTAAGTATGGAAGTGAAGAAAGGATTAAGGGAGAGCATCCTCCTCCTGCCCCTTGCAGCCAAAATATGGACATATTTTGGCTGCAAATATGAGTCACAGAGGTCAAGAATCCAGGTGCTGAAAATGAATTATTTGAGAGGAGCTTGTTGTGTGACTAGATGGAATGAAGAAAGTATTGATTGGATGTATGAGAGTATAGTAAGGAGTACAAAAGGAATTGATTGTGTCATGGTAGAGTGGGTTTGAGTGTGTGAAAAAATTTAAGACTAGGAAATTACAAGGAGAGTGTATTATAGTAAGATTAAAGGAGTAGGTGTGAGAGAAAGACCACCTGTGGCATGGGGAAATAGAGTGGAAGAGTATTGGAGAGAGAGAAATGAGGGAAGACATATAAGGACAGGGATAAACAGAGACTTTTGCTGTTACTGCCCCCTCGATGGGAGTTCCCGAAGGGAATGGCATCAGATATGTAGATAGATAAAATATCCCAATTACAGTCACCTTATTTTTGAAAGTGCCTGCATGTGGTTTTTGTTGTGTGGCTGAACTCATAATTGACCCTTTTCCATCCCTTTGGGAGGTATTTTCCTCAGTTAAACTTATTCTGAGGAAAAAGGTGTTAAGGATGTATGTAGCAGTTATAAGATAATAAGTCTGGTAAGTATACAAGGAAAAGTGTATGCAAGAATATTGACAGAGTGATGGAAGTGACTGAATGCAAAATAAGTGAAGAGCAAAGGGGTTTTAGGAAATGGATGTTTGGATCAGAGTAAAGGTGACAATGGAAAAGTATTTAGTGAAAGGTGAGAAGTTGTATGCAGCTTTTATAGATCTAGAGAAAGCATATGACAGAGTTGAGTGGAATGCTCTGTGGGATATTTTAAGGATGTATGGTTCAGGGGGAAAACTGTTAGATGGTGTAAAACCCTTCTATAGAGGAGCAAATGGATGTGTAAGAGTAAATGGAGAGCTGAGCAAAAGCTTTGGGATACATGTAGGTGTGAGGCAGGTAAGTGGAGGAGATTGAAGGTAAAAGTAAAGTAATGGTGTTTGAAAGGAAATGGAGTGAAAGGAAAGATTTTTTAAAACCATATAGAGTGAAAGAAGAAAGTGTACTTAATTGTGCTGTGGTTGGGGGGGGGGGGAGAATGAAGAAGTGAGGGAATTAAGTATCTGGGAGCTGTCTTGGGTAAGTGTGGTGATGTGGTAGGAGAGATAAGGGAGAGAGCAGTACAGGACAGAGGAGTCATTGGGTCCCTTAACAGAATAATGAATGGTAGAGGTTTAATATGGAAGTGAAGATAGGATTAAGGAACAGCATAGTCCTCCCAACCCTGACCAATGCAGCTTAAACATGGACATGGAATGAGGCACAGAAGTCAAGAATCCAGGCTGTGTAAATGAGCTATTTGAGAAGAGCATGTGGTGTGACTAGATGGAATGAAGAAGGAAATGAAAGGATGTATGAAAGCTGTGGTATGGCAAGAAATGCAAACGGAATGAATTGTGGAGTGGTAGAATGGGTGAAACATAATACTTTGGGGTCGTTTGGGTATGTAGAAAGAATGCGAGTCTGGGAGTTTACGAGGGGAGTGTAAGATAGTACAATTAAAGGGGTTGGTGTGAGTGGAAGACCATCTGTGACATGGGCAAATAAGGTGGAGGAATACTGGAGGAAGGAAACAGAGGAAGAATAAGTGGAGTAAGTGGAGACTCTTTTGCCATGGCCACCCCTTGATGGGAGTTCCTGTTGGTAATGGGTATCAGAGATATAGGTAGATAGAAGAGTATTCATATCTATTTCTTGTTTGATTTACATCTCTTTAATTCCTAATCTTTTATTTTATTTTCATCCCTGTTACCTCTGTTATTTATTTCACTACTTTCTTCTGGAATGTCTTTCCTGTTTTCGGTATTAGTTATGTTACTTAATCCTCTACTTTCTTCTAAAGTGTTTTTCAAGCTTTCATTATTAGCAGTGTTATATATTTCACTTCTCTTTCCTAGAATGACTTTCAGTCTTTTCATTATTATTGATTCTTTCTTCATTTACTTTTCCTTTTAAATCATGATCATCCTGATCTCCACTTCACAGTCACCATCCTCACTGTCTGCTAGCTTTTTAGCCTCTATTTCCTTATTACTGTTTATTTCATTTGCTTTTTTTTTTGTCCTCTTAAGATAATGTTTTAGCATATCTCACAGAGGAAGAGTAGCACTGATTTTATGTCATGCTTGTCAAGTCTGAGGTGGTCATGTATTGCTCATCCATACTTGATACATCTAATTGTAGGCTATGAGGTATCAGTAGATTAGATAGAATGAAAATAGGAAGTTTTCTGATTCAAAAAAGACAGTAGGAAGGTGCATAGATGAAATTCCCTAAGGAAGGTATAGTCATGGAGAACATAAGCCAATGTTAGATTGGTCAAGAAGATATAAAGCAATACAGTAGAAGGTAAAAGGTGGGGAAGTAGATTACAGAGGAAATGGATAAATACAATGGGAGTTGTGATTAGGGCTAAGGATGTTTCAGATGAAGATGCGAAGGAATGTTGGGATAGAATGCTTTATAAATATTCTATATTTGATGTTAGTATGAATGGACTTGGTTTCAAAAAGTTGTTTGTAGAATGATGATGTAATAAGTACTTCTTTGTGGGTGGAAGTCCATGTTTCACTTTAACTCTTTTGGCATAGGTTGAAGATTATGAGTTATGTTTAGAGACAGTATGTTCCTGATTTACCCTATTGCACTGGGAATGTAATAATGAGATGAACATGGAGTTAGGAAGATAGATAAATGCATGTTATATCATGGAATTACTAGGCAGATTGGCTATATTTTCAGACCATATATTCTTCTAAGAATATATGGTGTGGGAGGCAAGTTGTTAGAAGCAGTGAAAAGTTTTTATCGAGGATGTAAGGCATGTGTATGTGTAGGAAGAGAGGAAAGTGATTGGTTCTCAGTGAATGTAGGTTTGCGGCAGGGGTGTGTGATGTCTCCATGGTTGTTTAATTTGTTTATGGATGGGTTGTTAGGGAGGTGAATGCAAGAGTTTTGGAAAGAGGGGCAAGTATGCAGTCTGTTGTGGATGAGAGAGCTTGGGAAGTGAGTCAGTTGTTGTTCGCTGATGATACAGCACTGGTGGCTGATTCATGTAAGAAACTGCAGAAGCTGGTGACTGAGTTTGGTAAAGTGTGTGAAAGAAGAAAGTTAAGAGTAAATGTGAATAAGAGCAAGGTTATTAGGTACAGTAGGGTTGAGGGTCAAGTCAATTGGGAGGTAAGTTTGAATGGAGAAAAACTGGAGGAAGTAAAGTGTTTTAGATATCTGGGAGTGGATCTGGCAGCGAATGGAACCATGGAAGCGGAAGTGAATCATAGGGTGGGGGAGGGGGCGAAAATTCTGGGAGCATTGAAGAATGCGTGGAAGTCGAGAACATTATCTCGGAAAGCAAAAATGGGTATGTTTGAAGGAATAGTGGTTCCAACAATGTTGTATGGTTGCGAGGCGTGGGCTATGGATAGAGTTGTGCAGAGGAGGGTGGATGTGCTGGACATGAGATGTTTGAGGACAATATGTGGTGTGAGGTGTTTTGATCGAGTAAGTAATATAAGGGTAAGAGAGATGTGTGGAAATAAAAAGAGTGTGGTTTGAGAGAGCAGAAGAGGGTGTTTTGAAATGGTTTGGTCACATGGAGAGAATGAGTGAGGAAAGATTGACCAAGAGGATATATGTGTCAGAGGTGGAGGGAACGAGGAGAAGTGGGAGACCAAATTGGAGGTGGAAGGATGGAGTGAAAAGGATTTTGAGTGATCGGGGCCTGAACATGCAGGAGGGTGAAAGGCGTGCAAGGAATAGAGTGAATTGGAACGATGTGGTATACTGGGGTCGACGTGCTGTCAATGGATTGAACCAGGGCATGTGAAGCATCTGAGGTAAACCATGGAAAGTTGTGTGGGGCCTGGATGTGGAAAGGGCACTGTGGTTTCGGTGCATCATTACATTTACAGCTAGAGACTGAGTGTGAACGAATGGGGCTTTTGGTGTCTTTTCCTAGCGCTACCTCGCACACATGAGGGGGGAGGGGGTTGTTATTCCATGTGTGGCGGGGTGGCGATGGGAACAAATAAAGGCAGACAGTATGAATTATGTACATGTGTATATATGTATATGTCTGTGTGTGTATATATATATGTACATTGAGATGTATAGGTATGTATATTTGCGTGTATGGACGTGTATGTATATACATGTGTATGTGGGCGGGTTGGGCCATTCTTTCGTCTGTTTCCTTCCGCGACCTCGCTAACGCGGGAGACAGCGACAAAGCAAAATAAATATTCTTTGTCTCATAGAATTGTGGTAGAATATTTGTTAAATAAAGAAACTGTATGCAGACTACATAAAAGTGAAAAAAAAAAAATTCCGTTAAATAACTAAGAAAGTTTCAGAGGAGATCCAGTTGTAGAATTCACACTCAGGTTATGACATTTCAGTAAATTCTCAAGAGCATTTTTAACACATTTAGCCAGTGGAGTTTAGTGTTACAACATACGATACTTGTATGAGCTGCTAGAGCATCTTAGTGCGATAGGTAATGTAGTAGGTAGTATACCACAAGCACCCAGGGAAGGAATTTTTCTTATTATTGTTAAGAGGAATGTAAGGTATGCCTGTCTCACATTGTTTCAAGCCACTTCCTGCATATTTGATAATTTATTTTTTCTTTGATATGTGAATACACTGTTTCTTCTATTATGAGCTAAGTACTGTCTGGAACAGATGGCTAAGCCATATATAATAAATCCACTCATATTTGATTTTTTTTCATACTATATGTCATTTCACGTGTTAGCGAGGTAGTGTTAAGAACAGAGGACTGAGCCTTTGAGGGAATAGCCTCACATGGCCCCCTTCTCTGCTCCTTCTTTTGGAAAATTGAAAATGAGAGGGGAGGATTTCCAGTCCCCTGCTCCCTCCCCTTTTAGTCGCCTTCTACGACACACAGGGAATACATGGGAAGTGTTCTTTCTCCCCTATCCCAGGGATAAATTTTTATCTCATTTTTTTGGGGGGAGGTAAGTTTGAATGGAGAAAAACTGGAGGAGAAGTGTTTTAGATATCTGGGAGTGGATTTGGCAGCGGATGGAACCATGGAAGCGGAAGTGAATCATAGGGTGGGGGAGGGGGCAAAAATTCTGGGAGCCTTGAAGAATGTGTGGAAGTCGAGAACATTATCTCGGAAAGTAAAAATGGGTATGTTTGAAGGAATAGTGGTTCCAACAATGTTGTATGGTTGCTAGGCGTGGGCTATGGATAGAGTTGTGCGCAGGAGGGTGGATGTGCTGGAAATGAGATGTTTGAGGACAATATGTGGTGTGAGGTGGTTTGATTGAGTAAGTAATAATAGGGTAAGAGAGATGTGTGGTATGAGGTGGTTTGATTGAGTAAGTAATAATAGGGTAAGAGAGATGTGTGGTAATAAAAAGAGTGTGGTTGAGAGAGCAGAAGAAGGTGTTTTGAAATGGTTTGGTCACATGGAGAGGATGAGAAAAGATTGACCAAGAGGATATATGTGTCAGAGGTGGAGGGAACGAGAAGTGGGAGACCAAATTGGAGGTGGAAAGATAAGAGTGAAAAAGATTTTGAGTGATCGAGGCCTGAACATGTAGGAGGGTGAAAGGCGTGCAAGGAATAGAGTGAATTGGAACAGTGTGGTATACCGGGGTTGACGTGCTGTCAATGGATTGAACCAGGGCATGTGAAGCGTCTGGGGTAAACCATGGAACGTTCTGTGGGGCCTGAATGTGGAAAGGGAGCTGTGGTTTCGGTGCATTATTACATGACAGCTGGAGACTGAGTGTGAATGAATGGGGCCTTTGTTGTCTTTTCCTCGCGCTACCTCGCACACATGAGGGGGAAGGGGGTTGTTATTTCATGTGTGGCGGGGTGGCGATGGGAATGAATAAAGGCAGACTATGAATTATGTACATGTGTATATATGTATATGTCTGTGTGTGTATATATATATATATGCATTGAGATGTATAGGTATGTATATTTGCGTGTGTGGACGTGTATGTATATACATGTGTATGTGGGTGGGTTGGGCCATTCTTTCATCTGTTTCCTTGTGCTACCTCGCTAACGTGGGATACAGCGACAAAGCAAAATAATAAATAATTTTTTTTTATCTTTCTTTACATCCTTTCTTCTCCTCCATCTTTTTTTCATACTTGATTGTTGTTTCCTGCATTAGCAAGGTAGCATCAGGGGCAGATGAAGAATGGCCACATCGACTCACATGCATTCTGTGGCCCTTCTTGTGTACCACACTGAAATCATATCTCCCTATCCACAACCAGGCCCCACAGAACTTTCCAAGGTTTACCCTGGACACTTCACTTACCCTGGTTTAGTCCTTTGACAGCACATCAACCCCAGCATACCATATCATTCCAATTTACTCTATCTTGTGCATGTCTTTCACCCTCCTGCACGTTCAGGCCAAAGTCATTCAGTCTTTTTCACTCCGTCCTTCCATCTCCAATTTGGTCTCCCTGTTCTCCTTGTTCCCTCCATTTCTGACACATATATCCTTTTTGTCAACCTTTCCTCACTCATTCTCTCCATATGTTCCACCTTTCGTATTTTGAATAATTTTTGATACAGTTCTTATGGCCCCCAATATCTGGCTTTGATGGATACACAGAATTTTAGGGTTTCTTTCTGACTCTACTGCTAGTAAGAGAAGGCTTGCAAAGTAACAGTGTGGGCCACTTCCAAAACTCTAGCCCTCTTATTGACATTTCTTTTTTCAATCCTCCAACAGTTAAGAGTCCCACTTAGTCATAATTTGATACTCTTTTCATTGTAAACGTGTCATGATAAAAGAAGGTACAAACTTGCAAAATATGTACTGCATATTGGTATAGAATTAGGTAGAAACTTTCAGCATCCTCCAAATGCTCCAGTCATTGCATAGGTAGGTAAAAGCTAACATATCTTTGAGAATTACTTATCACTGAAAATGTAAGCAAAGTCTTGCATAATCTTTGATCTATGCTCATTTTACAAATAGAAATTATACAGAATCTGTCGTGATACACAGTAGTACTTTTAATGTCATAAACCGAACAATTGTCATACATATTGAAATAACATACTCTGCTGTATATTGTTTGCTTTTTCAGGAACATATGCTGATTAACATGAAAAGAATGCGATTCTTTATTTATAAGGTACACCAAGTTTTTAAAGAAAGATTTAGGGAATATATGTAGTTCAGCAATGAGGGAAGTAATTCTTTTAAAATTACATCATGTTTAAGAGGGTATAAGAGCACTAACCTGATCCATAGTAAAAGCATGTGACTTCAAAATATGAACTAGGAATGGAAGGGAGGCTGTTTGAAATATCTGCAGCGTAGCTTAGGTAGGCAACCAGTTCCAGCAATATTTTATTTTGTCTGACAGTAAAATATCAAAGGACTGAAAAATGATTTGAATTATTGTACTGTGAAGGAAAATGTAGGAAATCTTTTTTTCTCTGCAGTGCTACGAGAAGCACGTCCTTTGCTTCAAAGTGGAAAGCAGCTTGAAGAGCGGAAAGACACTCCTGTGGTTGTTGCTGGAACTGCATTGGCCCATGCTGTTGGGACAGGGTCTGTGACTGTATCAGTAACAGGATCAGTACCTGCAACACTTAAGATACCTGAACCTATGGTTCTTCCAGTGACTGTCCCGGCTTCACAGACAATGCCAGAACATGTTTCAAGCCCAGTACCTGATAAAGATACTCTTCCAAATCTCAAAGATGTTACTGTAATAGCAACAAAGAGGTAAGCAGTGAGGGTCATTCATAGTTATATAATAGTCATTAATCTCTGCCTGCTTTTGATAACATCATGTGTGAAATTATCATCATCAGTTAACTAAAGGGAGCACAATCTAGTCATGTAACTTCTTACCTCAAAAGAGTCCAACTTCAGAAGAGGTCCTGGTGTTGTATAAAATAGTAATGAGTATGTAGGATAAATGACAGAGTTTTTTTTGGTAATTTTTTATGAATTATATGTAGTTTCAGAGGTTATTGATAAAGAAACATGAAATTTTTTTAAAACTTTTATTCACATTTTAGGGAGAAAGATGATATACTCCAGAGGGCTGTGAGCACTTTGGGAGGGGCTCTAGAGGACAACAGAAATGGAAATGATTCTCATCCATTGATACCAGAAAAACTTTCTGATAGTCAGCACAGACCAAAAACTCTATCTGAATGCTTGGATGTAGATGACGACAACACAAGAGATGAGTCTGAGAGCAATGATGATGAGCCAGAGATTGTGGAAGTTAAGAAGGATGTATTGAGAACTGTTCTCTGCAAATCAGAGGAACCAACAAGAAGTTCAAGCCCAATGAGAGAGGCTAAAAATGATACACAAGAACAAGTTAAAGAAGAAAATGTAGAAGACAGCATTGTAGAAAAACCCTTGAATAATGACACAGATTTTAAAGATTCTAAGTTAACCTTGAAGTCTGAGTACTCTTCAGTCAGCGATGATGTTAAGCCTGAGCACATAAAGTTTTCTGACCTCTTAAAGTGGGAAAATGGGGTGGGTAAACTTGATGGTAGTGATCTGAAATTCAAAATGAATGAATTTAATGCAGTCGAGATTGTAGAAGATAGGGATTTAGAAGAAATTAAAAACCATCAAAGCAAAAAGGCAGAATTGTTGACACCTCGACATCATGCTCGCAAACCTAACTATCGTGAGGCACTGAAAGATGAGGAAATATTTTCTGATAATTCTCAAGACTCAGAACCTCAAGGGAATAAGTCTACACGTGAATCAGATGATATATGTCGCTGTAAAAATTGTGGTTGTTATGGCCTCAGCTCTGAATTCTTCCGAGATAGCAGCTTTTGCTCCATTGCATGTGGAGATGTAAGTATTTTCTGATTAATATTTGAAATAGTCTTAAGTATATTATTTTTGTACAAAGTGATTATATCGGTAATAACTGTTAAGGAAGACCAAAGGTTGAATTGAACGATGAGGTAAGGTGTGTGATTGTCTTAGTAGAGTAATATGTAAAAATGGTTAGAGATCATGGGTTATAGAGATTCTGCTTGTCTTCTGCATTATGGGAGATACAGAGAATATGTTTTAATAAGTTAAATTAGTTTCATGATAGAGTGGCAGGTATAGGATGTTTTGGTCGAGGTGGTGTGCAAAGTGATAGCGTTAGGGAAAATGATTTGGTAAACAGAGAACAGGCAGTAAAAGCATTGCGGAAGATGAAAGCAGGCAAGGCAGCGGGTTTGCATGGTATTGCAGTGGAATTTATTAAAAAAGGGCGTGACTGTATTGTTGACTGGTTGGTAAGGTTATGTAATGTATGTATGACTCATGGTGAGGTGCCTGAGGATTGGTGGAATGCTTGCATAGTGCCATTGTACGAAGGCAAAGGGGATAAGAGTGAGTGCTCAAATTACAGGGGTATAAGTTTGTTGAGTATTCCTGGGAAATTATATGGGAGGGTATTGATTGAGAGGGTGAAGGCATGTACAGAGCATCAGATTGGGGAAGAGCAGTGTGGTTTCAGAAGTGGTAGAGGATGTGTGGATCAGGTGCTTGCTTTGAAGAATGTATGTGAGAAATACTTAGAAAAGCAAATGGATTTGTATGTAGCATTTATGGATCTGGAGAAGGCATATGATAGAGTTGATAGAGATGCTCTGTGGAAGGTACTAAGAATATATGGTGTGGGAGGCAAGTTGTTAGAAGCAGTGAAAAGTTTTTATCGAGGATGTAGGGCATGTGTACGTGTAGGAAGAGAGGAAAGTGATTGGTTCTCAGTGAATGTAGGTTTGCGGCAGGGGTGTGTGATGTCTCCATGGTTATTTAATTTGTTTATGGATGGGGTTGTTAGGGAGGTGAATGCAAGAGTTTTGGAAAGAGGGGCAAGTATGCAGTCTGTTGTGGATGAGAGAGCTTTGGAAGTGAGTCAGTTGTTCGCTGATGATACAGCGCTGGTGGCTGATTCATGTGAGAAACTGTAGAAGCTGGTGACTGAGTTTGGTAAAGTGTGTGAAAGAAGAAAGTTGAGAGTAAATGTGAATAAGAGCAAGGTTATTGGTACAGTAGGGTTGAGGGTCAAGTCAATTGGGAGGTAAGTTTGAATGGAGAAAAACTGGAGGAAGTGAAGTGTTTTAGATATCTGGATGTGGATTTGGCAGCGGATGAACCATGGAAGCGGAAGTGAATTATAGGGTGGGGGAGGGGTGAAAATTCTGGGAGCCTTGAAGAATGTGTGGAAGTCGAGAACATTATCTCATAAAGCAAAAATGGGTATGGTTGAAGGAATAGTGGTTCCAACAATGTATGGTTGCGAGGCGTAGGCTTTGGATAGAGTTGTGTGCAGGAGGGTGGATGTGCTGGAAATGAGATGTTTGAGGACAATATGTGGTGTGAGGTGGTTTGATCGAGTAAGTAATAATATAGTAAGAGAGATGTGTGGTAATAAAAAGAGTGTGGTTGAGAGAGCAGAAGAGGATGTTTTGAAATGGTTTGGTCACATGGAGAGAATGAGTGAGGAAAGATTGACCAAGAGGATATATGTGTCAGAGGTGGAGGGAATGAAGAGAAGTGGGAGACCAAATTAGAGGTGGAAAGATGGAGTGAAAAAGATTTTGAGTGATCAGGGCCTGAACATGTAGGAGGGTGAAAGGCGTGCAAGGAATAGAGTGAATTCGAATGATGTGGTATACCGGGGTTGATGTGCTGTTAATGGATTGAACCAGGGCATGTGAGGCGTCTGGGATTATTGGATTACGTGTTAATTGATAGTATGTTAATGTGCTGAAAGGGGCAGCTGGAGGGATGTCTGATCATTATCTTGTGGAGGGGAAGGTGAAGGTTTGTAGAGGTTTTCAGAAAAGAAGAGAGAATGTTGAGGTGAAGAGAATGGTGAGAGTAAGTGAGCTTGGAAAGGAGACTTGTGTGAGGAAGTATCAGGAGAGATTGAGTGCAGAATGGCAAAAGGTGAGAGCAAGTGACGTAAGGGGAGTACGGGAGGAATGGGATGTATTTAGGAAAGTAGTGATGGCTTTGGCAAAAGATGCTTGTGGCACGAGAATGGTGGGAAGTGGGCAGAGTAGAAAGGGTAGTGAGTGGTGGGATGAAGAAATAAGATTGTTATTGAAAGAGAAGAGTGAGGCATTTGGACAATTTTTGCAGGGAAACAATGCAAATAACTGGGAGATGTATAAAAGAAAGCAGGAGGAAGTCAAGAGAAAGGTGCAAGAGGTGAAAAAGAGGGCAAATGAGAGTTGGGGTGAGAGAGTATCATTATATTTTAGGAAGAATAAAAAGATGATTTGGAAGGAGGTAAATAAAGTGCAAAAGATAAGAGAACAAATGGGAACATTGTTGAAGGGGGCTGTTGGGGAGGTAATAATGAGTAGTGATGAAGTGAGGAGATGGAGTGAGTGTTTTTAAGATTTGTTGAATGTGTTTGATGATAGAGTGGCAGATATAGGGTGTTTTGGTTGAGGTGGTGTGCGAAGTCAGAGGGCCAGGGGAGAATGGTTTGGCAAACAGAGAAGAGGTAGTGAAAGCTTTGTGGAATATGAAAGCTGGCAAGGTGGCAGGTTTGTTTGGTATTGCAATGGAATTTATAAAAAAAGGGGGTGACTATGTTGTTGATTGGTTGGTAAGGATATTCAGTGTATGTATGGTTAATGGTGAAGTGCCTGGGGATTGGTGGAATGCATGCATAGTGCCATTGTACAAAGGCAAAGGGGATAAAGGTGAATGTTCAAATTACAGAGGTATAAGTTTGTTGAGTATTCCTGGGAAATTATATGGGAGGGTATTGATTGAGAGGGTGAAGGCATGTACAGAGCATCAGACTGGGGAAGAGCAGTGTGGTTTCGGAAGTGGTAGAGGATGTGTGGATCAGGAATTTGCTTTGAAGAATGTATGTAAGAAATACTTAGAAAAACAGATGGATTTGTATGTAGCATTTATGGATCTGGAGAAGGCATATGATAGGGTTGATAGAGATGCTTTTTGGAAGGTATTAAGAATATATGGTGTGGGAGTTAAGTTGCTAAAGCAGTGAAAAGTTTTTGCCAAGGATGTAAGGCATGTGTATGAGTAGGAAGAGAGGAAAGTGATTGGTTCCCAGTGAATGTTGGTTTGTGGCAGGGGTGCGTGATGTCTCCATGGTTGTTTAATTTTGATATGGATGGGGTGGTTAGGGAGGTGAATGCAAGAGTTTTGGAGAAAGAGGCAAGTATGCAGTCTGTTGTGGATGAGAGGGCTTGGGAAGTGAGTCAGTTGTTGTTCGCTGATGATACAGCATTGGTGGCTGATTCAGGTGAGAAATGGCAAAAGTTGGTGACTGAGTTTGGTAAAGTGTGTGAAAGAAGAAAGCTGAGAGTAAATTTGAATAAGAGCAAGGTTATTAGGTATAGTAGGATGAACGGACAGGTCAATTGGGAGGTAGGTTTGAATGGAGAAAAACTGGAAGTGAAATGTTTTAGATATCTGGGAGTGGATTTGGCAGTGGATGGAACCACAGAAGTGGAAGTGTGTCACAGGGTGGGGGAGGGGGCGAAAGTTCTGGGAGCGTTGAAGAATGTGTGGAAGGCGAGAACATTATCTCAGAAAGCAAAAATGGGTTTGTTTGAAGGAATAGTGGTTCCAACAATGTTGTATGGATGTGAGGGTGGATGTGTTGGAAATAAGGTGTTTGAAGACAATATCTGGTGTGAGGTGGTTTGATCGAGTAAGTAATGAAAGGGTAAGAGAGGTGTATGGTAATAAAAAGAGTGTGGTTGAGAGAGCAGAAGAGGGTGTATTGAAATGGTTTGGTCACGTGGAGAGAATGAGTGAGGAAAGATTGACAAAGAGGATATATGTGTCAGAGTTTGAGGGAACAAGGAGAAGTGGGAGACCAAAATGGAGGTGGAAGGATGAAGTGAAAAAGAATTTGAGCGATCGGGGCCTGAACATGCAGGAGGGTGAAAGGTGTGCAAGGAATACAGTGAACTGGAACGATGTGGTATACCAAGGTTGACGTGCTGTCAGTGGATTGAACCAGGGCATGTGAAGCATCTGGGGTAAACCATGGAAAGTTTTGTGGGGCCTGGATGTGGAGAGGGAGCTGTGGTTTTGGTGCATTATACATGACAGCTAGAGACAGAGTGTGAACAAATGTGGCCTTTGTTGTCTTTTCCTAGCGCTACCTCACACATGTGGGGGGGGGGGGGTGTCATTTCATGTGTGGTGGGGTGGCGATGAGAATGAATAAAGGCAGGAAGTATGAATTGTGTACATGTGTATATGCATATACTTTATTTATTTTTTTATGGCAGAGTTTAGTTTATATGAACTGATAGTAATTTAGAATTCCACAATCATGATAATGTTTTCTGGATCTATATATTTCTCATGCAAAATTACATTCCCATACAATATAATAAGTGCATCCAGCCCATCATTTTTTCACACATCTTGAACTTATATCAAGGATGCTGAAGTGAACATAGGTTGCCACTCTAAGTGCTTTTTTTTTTCATTCATTTATCAGATGAGATAACTGTGCATATTCGCCCCTCTACCTCAACTGTATCATCCATTCATTCAGTTCAAACTCTCATCATATACTAAACTTCCCCATTGGACATGATCACAAATTATGAGTTTGGTATCCTCACAAACAAAATTGAAGTAGCCTTAAAAATTTCAGCCAGTGATTCAGTACATGTTTACTACTGTAGTCTGCCTTTTGTGTCTTCAACAGTTCTACCTAGATCTTTAGGCTGTCATAAGTTATATACTCAAATAGCCAGATCATCATAAAAGGCTTTCATTCATGTATTTCTAATATATTCATTGTATGAATCCTTTTGTGTTTTCATTCTTTACTCTGTTCTCTTAAATTACCGACTCTACTATGTATTATCCATCTATTTTCATATTTTTCGTGAATCTGTATCTACTATTAAACTTTATAACTCAGAATTACTGTTAGTAATGGTTGCTATCTCGCTAATGCGGGAGACAGTGACAAAGTATATATAATGATATATTGGGAATGAATATATCAACATCTCAGATTTAAAATTCATTTTCTTAATTGTTACCCCTGCTTGTTATCCTTTACATTTGTGAATGTATAATCACATTTTTAAGGCATTTCTTGTAATTGTTAGTCATGTACTTTTTGATAGGATATTTATTATTTGAGTTATTTCAGGAGCATGATGCCCGAGAACTGGAATGGGGTAAGGAGCGTTTGAAGCAGGAGAAGGAACGGCAGAGGAGGAAACGCCTCAAGCAAAGTGAGAAACCTGATGAAGAGCAGGCAGTTGGTAATGAAGGGAAAAGAGAAGGAAATCGTAGTGATGGTGAAGGTGCACAGGGAGGAAGTGATGATGATTCAAGAAACTCTAAAAATGTTTCACTGACATCTGAATCTCTTGTTAGTAGGTTTCAGCACCCATGGCAGGACGGGAAAAATAATTTCTCCTGGGTGAAATATCTTGAGCATTGTGGTCGTGCTAAAGGACTGGCAAAAGCTGCACCCCTGAAAATATGGCCAGAACCTTTCCCTTTTAGCAGAAACTTGTTTAAACCTGGAATGAAACTGGAAGCCATTGATCCCGCTCACCAGTCTCTGTTTTGTGTGATGACTGTGGCAGAAATAATTGGTTATAGGCTCAGACTCCATTTTGATGGTTACTCAGATCAGTATGATTACTGGATTAATGCAGATTCACCAAATATCTTCCCAGCTGGCTGGTGTGAAAAGAATGGCCGACAATTGGAGCCTCCTCTTGGGGTTATAGGCTTTTCTTGGAAAGCTTATTTAGAGCATTGTAAAGCTCAGACTGCACCTAGACAAGCATTTATAAATAAGGGAAGCTCTACAATAATCCCTCCTAATAACTTTCGAGTAGGCATGAAACTAGAGGCAGAGGATCGCAAGAATATATGGGTGTGTGTGGCTACGGTGGCTGATGTGCTAGATAACCGTGTTTTGATTCACTTTGATGGGTGGGACAAAGCTTTTGATGTTTGGAATGAAGTATCTTCACCATACATCCATCCTGTAGGCTGGTGTGCAGAAAACAATATCATTCTTCACCCCCCAAATGACTATCCAAACCCCGAGAGCTTCAACTGGCATGAATATCTCCAAGAAACCAATTCTATGGCTGTTCCAGCAAGAGCTTTCAAGACGAGGCCTCCAAGAGAATTCAAGAAGAATATGAAATTAGAGGTTGTTGATAAACGGAACCCCTCTTTAATCCGTGTTGCTACCATAGTTGATGTTCAGGATTATCTATTGAAAATACACTTCGATGGATGGGGTGACGAGTATGATTACTTGGTGGATGATGATTCCCCAGATATTCACCCACCATCGTGGTGTAATAAAACTGGTCATGCACTTCAACCCCCTCTCACTCCTGAGCAGCAGGCAGAGGATGTAGACTCAGGAATGGGTTGTGGGACTCCAGGATGTAAAGGAATTGGTCATGTCAAGGGCCCTATATATACTACTCATCACACTGCATATGGCTGCCCTTATTCATTCCAAAACATTAACAAAGATCTTGACAGCATAATTCCTGACAGATTACAACCTCCACTTGAGAGGAAGAAGAGTAAAGCTGCTCCAAGAGTTAAGTTGGACCTTCGGCCTTACAGTGGAAATAAAGATGGAAATGGTGAAACTGAAGAAGCAGATTGTCAGAAAAAACGTGTTAGAAAGAGAAGAAAATTTTTTGATGAACTTAGTCCACCAGAACCTAACAGGCCACAAAAGGTTCCTAAGCTCTCAAATGAGGAAATGAAGCCCATAACAGCAACAAATACTCTGGTATCCAGTGCAGTCACACCATCAACTGTTATGTCCTCCACAAGCCTAGCTCCCTCTACCTCTTCTACACATCCAGCTTTAAACAACCTCACACCACAACAGGCTCCTCCTCCTGATCATGGTATGGACATGATGGTTCATCAGTCGGTCTTTAATCCTGGTTACAATCCACATCCTTCTGCTCCCCTTCCACACTCTTGGGAACGTCACCGCCACCTAACTGCTTCTTTAGGTGATGCCAAACGGTCTGATGTCGAGTCATGGGATGTAGAGCAAGTACAGCAATTGGTGGCACGAATCCCTGGTTGTGAGCAAGTGGCAACAGTCTTTAATGAACAACAGATTGATGGTGAAGCTCTCTTAATGATGACCCAAAATGACTTAGTTAGTTTATTACATATAAAATTAGGTCCAGCAATCAAGATAATGGCAGTTATTATGTGTTTGAGAAGTTCGTCACAAAAATAGTAAGAAGTATATTATTCTTTTGCCATGCCAACACCTACTGTACTTTACACTTAATCCATCACGTGAAGTGATGGCTCTGCATTTTTGTGTACTTCAGATGGTGTTGGCATTTTTTCATTGGAAGTGCAAATGTTTAATGCAGGGACATGCAGCTCAAAGAGAGACTTTACTTGTGATATTTTTTGTAAAGCTCAACTTACATTAGTGTGACATTGTCACAACAGTTTTATAGGGCTTATGAAGCTTGGAAAGCAATTTTGTACATAAGTTCATGAATTATGTATGTTAAATGTCCACATTCCAGTATTTTATGTGTTGAAAAAGATAATATATAAACTGCATTGTTGGCTCGTACTGATAATGCTTCTAGTCATAATGTGTTTTGAATATGTGAAGAACTATCTTCCATAAGCATCATTAAGTGTTGTACATAAGTTTTTTTTATGGGAGCCCACATATTCCTTTCACGCCATGTTTCAGTTTTATAACGTGTGTTGTTGTACCTATTTTCCATTGATGTGGAATTTTATTTTCCACATGGTTAGACAATCAGTTATGTACTGGTATTATTGTATTTTGACAGTATAATTTACTGCTACTCAGTGGAACGTGGACTGTATGCCTGTGATTCTCATTTTTCTTTTTTTCATTTTTTGTACCTACCTATTATGCTTAAGTTATGATTAAGCAGCTTCAGCTAATAATTTGATAAAGCTCTTGCTTGTGTATATACCTTTGATTTTTTTTAATAGGCAAGTTTAAAGCTAACAGGATATGATGGCTGTGTTGTATTGCCTGATCCTGGTTGATGTAAATAGCAGTGTTGGTCATGTTGAAAACTGTAATTATGATCTCTTAAATAACTTAATTTCATACTGCCATGATGATTGTAATTAAGGTCTGTAGTTTACAGATTTCAGAAATATTCTGAAATCCTGCCAGTCATGTGTAGAGGTAGTATCAGTGAGCTTAGCTTATGTAATTTAAGATTACAATGATATTATGTATATAAAACAGCTTCTACTTAACTGACATTATTGTACTGAAGATAGACTATGCACAGTTGATACATAAACTGCTGAAGACTAGAGAAATGTTTGAATTACATTAAATACATGTGTTTTTTTCATTGCTTCCAAAATTACTTGGTGCATGTATGTGTGTTGAGAGGGAAGGGAGATTAGGGAAGAAGGGAAATTTCCAGAGAAGAGTACATGGGATTGAATGACTGCTTAAAACTATCTGCCTTGCTTTAAAACAACTAAGTCCATCTGCCACATACAGTAAAATACAATAACTCATTATGGGTTATAGATAGGGTTGTACAAAGGAGGGTGGATGTTTTGGAAATGAAATGTTTGAGAACAATATGTGCTGTGAGGTGGTTTGATCAAGTAAGTAATGAAAGGGTAAGAGATGTGTGGTAATCAAAAGAGGGTGGTTGAGAAAGCAGAAGAGGGTGTGTTGAAATGGCTTGGACATATGGAGAGAATGAGCGAGGAAAGACTGACAAAGAGGATGTGTCAGAGGTGGAGAGAACAAGAAGCAGGAGACCACATTGGAGGTAGAAGGATAAAGTGAAAAAATTTTGAGCGATTGGGGGGGGGCCTGGGCCTGAACATACAAGAGAGAGAGACATAAAAGGAACAGAGTGAATTGGAACGATGTGGTATACCAGGGTCGATGTGCCATCAATGACTGAACGAAGGCATGTGAAACGTCTGGGGTAAACCATGGAAAAGGTTTGTGGGGCGTGGATGCGAATAGGGAGCTGTGGTTTTGGTGCATTACACATGACAGCTAGATACTTGAGTGTGAATGAATGTGGCCTTTTTTGTCTGTTTTCCTGGCACTACACTGCCGTATAATATTGTTGAAATTACTATTCCTGCAAACATACCCATTTTTACTTTCCAAGATAATGTACTCTCTTTCCTCATATTCTTCATCACTCCCAGAACTTCACCCCCCCCCCCCCCCCCATGTCTCACTCCTGCTTTCATGGTTCCATTTGCTGCCAGGTCAACTCCTAGATATCTAAAACAATTCACTTCCACCAATATTTCTCCATTCAGACTTACATCCCAACTAACTTGTCCCTCAACCCTTCTGTACCTAATAACCTTGCTTTTATCCACATTCACTCAACTTTCTCATTTCACACACTCTTCCAAACTCAGTCACCAACTTATGCAGTTTCTCATCTGAATCAGCCATCAATGCTGTATCACTGACGAACAACAACTGACTTGCTTCCCAGGCCCTCTAATCCCCAACAGATTGCATACTTGTCCCTTTCTCCAAGACTCTTGCATTTACCTCCCTCAACACCTCATCCATATACAAATTAAACAACCATGGTGAAATCACACACCCTCGCCACAGACCGACCTTTACTGGAAACCAATCACTCTCTTCTTTTCCTACTCGTACACATACGTTCCACTCAATAAAAACTTCTCCATATATTCATAAAGACTTTCCACAAGGTATCTCTGTCAACCCTATCATATGCCTTCTCCAGATCCATAAATGCCACATACAAATCCATCTGTTTTCTAGGTATTTCTCCCACGTTTCTCCACACATCCTCCATCTTTTCTGAAACCACACTGCTCCTCCCTAATATGATGTTGTGTACATGCCTTCACCCTCCCATATAATTTTCCTGGTATACTCAACAAACTTATGCCTCTAGTTTGAACACCTTTCTAGTTTTATCCCCTTTGCTTTTATACAATGGCACTATACATGCATTCCACCAATCCTCAGGGACTTCACCATGATCCATACATACACTGAATATCCTTACCAACCAATCAACAACACAATCCCCCATTCTTAATAAATTCATCTGCAATACCATCCACTCCCACTGCTTTGCCAGATTTCATCTTCCGCAAAGCTTTCACCACCACCTCTCTTCAAACCACTCTCCCTGACTCTCACTTCACACACCACCCCAACCAAAACCCCCTACATTTGCCACTCTATCATCAAGCACATTCAACAGTCCTTCAAAATACTCACTCCATCTCCTCCTTGCTCCATCACTACCTGTTATTACCCCCTTTTGCCCCCTTCACCGATGTTCCCATTTGTTCTCTTGTCTTTTGCATATCATTTAACCCCTTCCAAAACATCTTTTCATTCACCCTAAAGTTTAATGATGCTTTCTCACCCTACCTCTCATTTGCCCTTTTTTCAACCCTTGCACCTTCCTCTTTACCTCCTGCTGTTTTCTCTAATACATCTCCCAGTCATTTGCACTACTTCCTTGTACCACCCAAATGCCTCTTTTCTCTTTCACTGGTAACTTTACTTCTTCATCCCACCACTCACTACTCTTTCTAATCTGCCCACCTCTCATGTTTCTCATGCCACATGTATCTCTTGCACATGCCATCACTGCTTCCTTGAATACATCCAATTCCTCAACCACTCCCATCATTTACTCTCAAACTTTTGCCATTCTACACCCAATCTCTCTGCGGTATTTCTTCACACAAATTTCCTTTCCAAGCTTACTTAAATCTTACCACTCTCTTCTCCCTGACAATGTTTGCTCTCTTTTGAAAACTTCTACAAATCTTCACCCTCGTCTCCACAAGACAGAGATCAAACAACCCAGCAGGTGCCCCTCTCAGGATATTTACATCCAAAAGTCTCTGTTTTACATGCCCATCAATTAATATGTAATCTAATAAAGCCATTGACCATTTCTCCTACTTACATACATATACTTAATGATTAAACATATATAACTATGTTTTGGGAAAGAAACCTATATGTTCTGGCACCAAATGCAACTATGATCACAGAAAGAGGGAAGAAAGGTTTGGGAATATCTGACAGGTAAAGTCCAGGGTTAGTGTAAGGAGAGGAGCAAAATAAGTAGTGACATTTCTGTTTGTGAGAATGTGTTAAAGAATGTTAGGGGGTGATTTTTCTACGCTGGTATGGGTTAGGAGGAAAACATTAAAAAAAAAAAAGAGAGATACTGTCAATATTTAAACATGGAAGCAAAACAAGTCTCTTAGGAGGAGCTGAATGCCGCACCATTTCTGATGCATGGGATCAAGTATTTGTGGTGGGATACATGAATGCAAAAGTGGATGATGTGGCACTTGAGGGCATTGTTGGAAGGGATAATGTACCCAGTATTAACGAAAATGGTGAACAGCTTGATATATATACTGAAAAAAATGACTGGAAGTATCCCCTTTAAAAAAGGTTAATACTTTATACACTGGTGAGTTGGGTCTGGGATCAACAGACGTTACCGGTTTATGTACTAACTGACAGGCATGCAGAAGAAAGACAACTGGATATTAATGTGTCAAGAAGGGCACCTGGTGGGATGTACAATCATTTCTTGGTAGAGGTGAGTGTGAAAGTTTGTAGTGGCTTTCGAAAACCGACATGGGTGAGGAACCGACATGGGTGAGAAGAGTGTAGTGAAAGTGAGTGAGCATGGAAAACAGGCTTGCAGGCAGACAAGATAAAAAGGCATTAGGTGACACTAAACATAATTAGGGGAGTGAGCAAGGAATGGATGGAATGTGGCCCTCTGAGAAAGGGTGGTGATCAATGATGGAATAAGGAACTGAGTTGGTAGCAAAAAAAAGATGTGTATGGGCAGCACCAGCAGGAAAGGAGTACAAATTCAGGAGGTGTGAAAGAGAAAAATACATGAGGTAAGGAGGTATGTGCAGAGGCTTTAAAGATGGCAAAAGAGAAATAAGGTGAGAGTATTAGCAAACTTCAGGGCAAATACAAAAATGGTTCTTATGGAGATGAGTAAAAAGAAAAGAATTTGAGAAGATATGGAGAAATCAGTGAGAGTAGCGAATGGAAAGATGCTAACAACCGAGGAGATGGAGTGCATATTTCAAGAAACTGCTGAATGTGTTAGAAGACAGAGTGGCAGATGCTCTGTGTTTGGGATGATAATATACACAAAATGAGAGAGTCCTGGCAAATAGTTTAGAGAAAAGGGAGGAGCTGATGAAAGCCTTGTGTAAGACAAAGTGCAACAAAGCAGCTAGAGTGGATGAGACTACAATTGAGTTTCTCGAAAAGTGTGTGATAGTATTATTGTATGGATAGTCAGGATATTCAAAAGTACAAGTAAGTATGACCCAAGATTAGGTGCCAGAGGACTGGCAAACTGCTTGTATAACAGCACTACTGAGGCAAATGGAAAGAAAAGTGAGAGAATTACACTTGAACCTTGTACAGTGACAAGAATATATTCCAGATCTGTCATTCTAGTAATCAGTTGTTATACATGTCACTGGGACCCATATTATAATGTGGGTAACATTCCTGACCAAAATGCTACAGTCTAAAAATGTAATATAGACTATATGGTTTAACAATTGTTGCCATTTCATGGGTAAATCAGACAAAATTTATCCTCTTACCTTCACTAGATGAATATTTATTGAAGTGGGACAACTCCTTGAGAAGTTAATTTATACATCAAGTTTCAAGCTTCTATTTCAAGGCCACACTCACTGAACCTGGGTTGTTGACAAGGTGTCTGTGCATGATAATTTCTTCCTTCAATCAGTCATCCTCCAGCCATGCCAGTGACAGAAACAGCAAAATATCATTTTATATGTCAGTCATTTGTAAGGCAGCAAAAGAAACCAGCAGAAAAATGGGGACTTAAAAATCTTTAATAATCTCACATCACTATGTTTCAAAAATAAATTGTGAAGGGTCTAAGATACTTAGTTTGTTTGGAGTAGCTCCTTCTGCTTCAATGTCATAATTTTCTCAGCTTCCTGCATGTGGCTTTTAGCTATCTCTTGGATCTGTTAGAAAAGAATGAGAAATAAATGCACATACAATCAATATCCTAGGCAAAATCATATGACAGTACTCTGCATAAGTACAGTGTGTAACAGTGTGCATTATCCAAAACAAAATCAAGGATAACACATCTATATGTGTTGCAAATTTGATCCCTAGCTTTTTCACATACTGCCTTCATGAGTAATATCACCACACAGTTTTATTCATTCTCCCTTCTGAAGGGAGGTGTATTACCAGTATCCCCCACCTGGTTGTCTAGAGGGTTAGTGATGACTGTGTAGTGAGCAAGGATTTCAGTAGCTGTCAAGTTGCACTCTGACCCTGAGAGCCGCCTTTTTTCCTGCCTCATCCACACATGGACAACAGGCATTCTGTCCACAAACATATATTCTCTCCTTGCCACATGGACTACTTGACAACATTTAACTCGCACCGCTCATTCTCTGTATTTCTAGATTTTCCTGTGGTGATCACTATGTGCTAGCCCTGCCTTGTGGTAAAATAGCAGGAACAATAGACAGAAATAGTAGGTAGGAACATCTAGGCAGGAGCATTAGGCAGAAACATTATGCAGAAGTAGCAGTTGAGAACATCAGACAGGAGCATTAGGGAGTAGTAGTAAGTTAGAACATTTAGCAGGAACATTAGCTAGACACATTAGGTAGAAGTAGTCAGCAGGAACATTAGGTAGGAGCCTCTGACACTGCAACAGAGTTGCCCTCTGCCAATGGCCTGTTAAGGATGAGCCACTAAAGGCTAAGAAGTGGCACTGGAGTTCACTAGTTATGGAACTCTATTGCTGTGGTCATTCTCTTGAGGGAGTTTTGGGAAGGAACAGGCATCAGAGATATAGAAAGATAGAAAAAACTTGGTAAATACACAATTCTTAAGCATACTTCAAAAAGGGGCTACAGAATACTCTGTATTTTGTTGTCATTGTTGGTGCTATCAGCAATGTTCACACTTCCAAACATTTTTCTTTTTTCTTTTTTTTGACAAAAGCTGTCAATCTCATTTCTAAGAAAATATTTCATATCTTGGCAGAACAGTGCTGCAGTATTTTGTAGGTTAGATAAAGATAGCATAAAATTATTACGTGAACATTAAATAACACTTTCACCCCATTCCCCACCCTGTGACTCACTTATACTTCCATGGTTGGTTCCATCCGCTGCCAAATCCACTCCCAGATATCTAAAACACTTCACTTCCTCTAGTTTTTCTCCAATCAAACTTACCTCCCAATTGACTTGTCCCTGTACCCAACTGTTCCTAATAACCTTGCTCTTATTCACATTTACTCTCAGCTTTCTTCTTTCACACATTTTACCAAACTCGTCACCAGCTTCTGCAGTTTCTCACCCGAATCAGCCACCAGCACTGTATCATCAGCCAACACAATTTGACTCACTTCCCAACCCCTCTCATCCACAACAGACTGCATACTTGCCCCTCTCACTAAAACTCTTGCATTCACCTCCCTAACAACCCTATACATAAACAAATTAACCATGTAGAAATCACGCACCCCTGCCGCAAACCGATATTCACTGAGAACTAATCACTTTCTTCTCTTCCTACTCGTACACATGCCTTACATCCTGGATAAAAACTTTTCAATGCTTCTAGCAACTTGCCTCCCACACCACATACTCTTAATACCTTCCAAAGAGCATCTCTATCAACTCTTATCATATGCCTTCTCCAGATCCATAAATGCTACATACAAATCCATTTGTTTTTCTAAGTATTTCTCAAATACATTCTTCAAAGCAAACACCTGATCCACACATCCTCAACCACTTCTGAAACCACACTGCTCTTCCCCAATCTGATGTTCTGTACATGCCTTCACCCTCTCAATCAATACCCTCCCATACAATTTCCTAGGAATACTTAACAAACTTATACCTCTGTGATTTGAACACTCAACCTTTATCCCCTTTGCCTTTGTACAATGGCACTATGCATGCATTCCGCCAATCCCCAGGCACTTCACCATGAACCATACATACACTGAATATCCCCACCAACCAGTCAACAGCACAGTCACCCCCTTTATTAATAAATTTCACTGCAATACCAACCAAACCCACCGCCTTGCCAGCTTTCATCTTCTGCAAAGCTTTCACTACCTCTTCTCTGTTTACCTAATCATTCTCCCTGACCCTCTCACTTCGCACACCACCTTGACCAAAACACCCTATATCTGCCACTATCATCTAACACATTCAACAAACCAAAATGCTCACTCCATCTCCTTCTCACATTACCACTACTTGTTATTAACTCCCCATTAGCCCCCTTCACTGATGTTCCCATCTGTACTCTTTGTCTTATGCACTTTATTTACCTCCTTCCAAAACATCTTTTCATTCTCCCTAAAATTCAATGATACTCTCTCACCCGAAACTCTCATTTGCCTTCTTTTTCACCTCTTGCACCTTTCTCTTGACCTCCTGCCCCTTCACCGATGTTCCCATTTGTACTCTTTGTCTTATGCACTTTATTTACCTCCTTCCAAAACATCTTTTCATTCTCCCTAAAATTCAGTGATACTCTCTCACCCGAAACTCTCATTTGCCCTCTTTTTCACCTCTTGCACCTTTCTCTTGACCTCCTGCCTCTTATTTTTATAAATCTCCCAGTCATTTGCACTATTTCCCTACAAAAATTGTCCAAATGCCTCTCTCTTCTCGTTCACTAATAATCTTACTTCTTCATCCCACCACTCACTACCCTTTCTAATCTGCCCACCTCCCACACTTCTCATGCCACAAGCATCTTTTGCACAAGCCATCACTGCTTCCCTAAATACATCCCATTCCTCGCCCACTCCCCTTACATCCTTTGCTCTCACCTTTTCCATTCTGCACTCACTCTTCCTTTACTGCTTCTACTAATATTCACCTCCAGATGGTAACAGTACATATGACAATGTAAGAATCAAAACAGATTTACAGTACGTAAGCTTGCAGCAGCAGCACTGCCACCTAAAGTTAGATAAGTGAATAAAATATATCATATCATTTATTTGTAATGTTCATTAAAATAAAAAAAATAGTAACCCATAGTGCCACTGTACAAAGGCAAAGGGGATAAAGGTGAGTGTTCAAATTATAGAGGTATAAGTTTGTTGAGTATTCCTGGGAAATTATATGGGAGGGTATTGATTGAAAGGGTGAAGGAATGTACAGAGCATCAGATTGGGGAAGAGCAGTGTGGTTTCAGAAGTGGTAGAGGATGTGTGGATCAGGTGTTTGCTCTGAAGAATGTATGTGAGAAATACTTAGAAAAACAAATGGATTTGTACGTAGCATATATGGATCTGGAGACGGCATGTGATAAGAGTTGACAGAGATGCTCTGTGTTAGGTATAAAGAGTATATGGTGTGGGAGGCAAGTTGCTAGAAGCAGTGAAAATATTTTATCCAGATTGTAAGGCATGTGTACGAGTAGGAAGAGAGGAAAGTGATTGGTTCCCAGTAAATGTCAGTTTGCGGCAGGGGTGCGTTATGTTTCAATGGTTGTTTAATTTATGGATAGGATTGTTAGGGAGGTGAATGCAAGAGTTTTGGAGAGAGGGGCAAGTATGCAGTCTGTTGTGGATGGGAGGGCTTGGGAAGTGAGTCAGTTGTTGTTCGCTGATGATACAGCACTGGTGGCTGATTCCAGTTAGAAACTGCAGAAGCTGGTGACTGAGTTTGGTAAAGTGTGTGAAAGAAGAAAGCTGAGAGTAAATGTGAATAAGAGCAAGGTAATAATATTAGGTACAGTAGGGTTGAGGGACAAGTCAATTGGGAGGTAAGTTTGAATGGAGAAAAACTGCAGGAAGTGAAGTGTTTTAGATATCTGGGAATGGATTTGGCAGCGGATGGAACTATGGAGGCGGAAGTGAGTCACAGGGTGGGGGAGGGGGCAAAGGTTCTAGGAGCGTTGAAAAATGTGTGGAAGGCAAGAACATTATCTTGGAAAGCAAAAATGGGTATGTTTGAAGGAATAGCAGTTCCAACAATATCATATGGTTGCAAGGCATGGGCTATAGATAACGTTGTGTGGAGGAGGGTGGATGTGTGGGAAATGAGATGCTTGAGGACAATATGTGGCGTGAGGTGGTTTGATCGAGTAAGTAATGAAAGGGTAAGAGAGATGAGTGGTAATAAAAACAGTGTGGTTGAGAGAGCAGAAGAGGGTGTACTGAAATGGTTTGGTTACATGGAGAGAATAAGTGAGGAAAGACTGACAAAGAGGATATATGTGTCAGAAGTGGAGGGAACGAGGAGAAGTGGGAGACCAAAATGGAGGTGGAAGGATGGAGTGAAAAAGATTTTGAGCGATTGGGGCCTGAACATAAAGGAGGATGAAAGGCATGCAAGGAAGAGAGTGAATTGGAACAATGTGGTATACCAGGGTTGACGTGCTGTCAATGGATTGAAACAGGGCATGTGAAGCGTTTGGGGTAAACCATGGAAAGTTTTATGGGGTCTAGATGTGGAAAGGGAGCTGTGATTTCGATGCATTATACATGGCAGCTAGAGACTGAGTATGAACAAATGTGGCCTTTGTTGTCTTTTCCTAGTGCTACCTCATGCGCATATGGGGGATGGGGGTGTCATTTCATGTGTGGAGGGGTGGCCAAGGGAATGAATAAAGGCAGCAAGTATGAATTATGTACATGTGTGTATAGGTATATGTCTGTGTATGTATATATATATATTATCCCTGGGGATAGGGGAGAAAGAATACTTCCCACGTATTCCCTGCGTGTCGTAGAAGGCGACTAAAAGGGGAGGGAGCGGGAGGCTGGAAATCCTCCCCTCTCACTTTTTTTTTTGATTTTCCAAAAGAGGGAACAGGGGGGGGGGGGGCCCAGGTGGGGATGTTCCCTCAGGGGCCCAGTCCTCTGTTCTCAACGCTACCTCGCTGATGCGGGAAATGGCGAATAGTATGAAAAAAAAAAAAAAAAAATATATATATATATATATATACATTGAAGCTTATTGATACAGTGGTCAAATTGATGAGAACTACTACTGACGTTTGTGTAAATAAATTATACATTTCCTTTTTCCATAGCCAGAGGTTGAACCATTATGTGACATCCATTTTTTCATTTCATTTCAAGCTAGAAGTTTCAGTTTTCTAAATTGTTTCTTACATTTTTCATATGTATATATATATGTATGTGTGTGTGTGTGTATATGTGCGTATGTATGTGTGTGTGTATGTGTATATATATATTTTTTTTTTTTTTTTTTATACTTTGTCGCTGTCTCCCGCGTTTGCGAGGTAGCGCAAGGAAACAGACGAAAGAAATGGCCCAACCCCCCCCCCCCATACACATGTACATACACACGTCCACACACGCAAATATACATACCTACACAGCTTTCCATGGTTTACCCCAGACGCTTCACATGCCTTGATTCAATCCACTGACAGCACGTCAACCCCTGTATACCACATCGCTCCATTTCACTCTATTCCTTGCCCTCCTTTCACCCTCCTGCATGTTCAGGCCCCGATCACACAAAATCTTTTTCACTCCATCTTTCCACCTCCAATTTGGTCTCCCTCTTCTCCTCGTTCCCTCCACCTCCGACACATATATCCTCTTGGTCAATCTTTCCTCACTCATTCTCTCCATGTGCCCAAACCATTTCAAAACACCCTCTTGTGCTCTCTCAACCACGCTCTTTTTATTTCCACACATCTCTCTTACCCTTACGTTACTTACTCGATCAAACCACCTCACACCACACATTGTCCTCAAACATCTCATTTCCAGCACATCCATCCTCCTGCGCACATCTCTATCCATAGCCCACGCCTCGCAACCATACAACATTGTTGGAACCACTATTCCCTCAAACATACCCATTTTTGCTTTCCGAGATAATGTTCTCGACTTCCACACATTTTTCAAGGCTCCCAAAATTTTCGCCCCCTCCCCCACCCTATGATCCACTTCCGCTTCCATGGTTCCATCCGCTGACAGATCCACTCCCAGATATCTAAAACACTTCACTTCCTCCAGTTTTTCTCCATTCAAACTCACCTCCCAATTGACTTGACCCTCACCCCTACTGTACCTAATAACCTTGCTCTTATTCACATTTACTCTCAACTTTCTTCTTCCACACACTTTACCAAACTCAGTCACCAGCTTCTGCAGTTTCTCACATGAATCAGCCACCAGCGCTGTATCATCAGCGAACAACAACTGACTCACTTCCCAAGCTCTCTCATCCCCAACAGACTTCATACTTGCCCCTCTTTCCAGGACTCTTGCATTTACCTCCCTTACAACCCCATCCATAAACAAATTAAACAACCATGGAGACATCACACACCCCTGCCGCAAACCTACATTCACTGAGAACCAATCACTTTCCTCTCTTCCTACACGTACACATGCCTTACATCCTCGATAAAAACTTTTCACTGCTTCTAACAACTTGCCTCCCACACCATATATTCTTAATACCTTCCACAGAGCATCTCTATCAACTCTATCATATGCCTTCTCCAGATCCATAAATGCTACATACAAATCCATTTGCTTTTCTAAGTATTTCTCACATACATTCTTCAAAGCAAACACCTGATCCACACATCCTCTACCACTTCTGAAACTGCACTGCTCTTCCCCAATCTGATGCTCTGTACATGCCTTCACCCTCTCAATCAATACCCTCCCATATAATTTACCAGGAATACTCAACAAACTTATACCTCTGTAATTTGAGCACTCACTCTTATCCCCTTTGCCTTTGTACAATGGCACTATGCACGCATTCCGCCAATCCTCAGGCACCTCACCATGAGTCATACATACATTAAATAACCTTACCATCCAGTCAACAATACAGTCACCCCCTTTCTTAATAAATTCCACTGCAATACCATCCAAACCTGCTGCCTTGCCGGCTTTCATCTTCCGCAAAGCTTTTACTACCTCTTCTCTGTTTACCAAATCATTTTCCCTAACCCTCTCACTTTGCACACCACCTCGACCAAAACACCCTATATCTGCCACTCTGTCATCAGACACATTCAACAAACCTTCAAAATACTCATATATATATATATATATATATATATATATATATATATATATATATATATATATATATATATATATATATATATATGAGCTGAATGAGACCGGGTTATAGTGATGGGTGATTTGAATGCAAAGGTAAGTAATGTGGCAGTTGAGGGAATAATTGGTATACATGGGGTGTTCAGTGTTGTAAATGGAAATGGTGAAGAGCTTGTAGATTTATGTGCTGAAAAAGGACTGATGATTGGGAATACCTGGTTTAAAAAGCGAGATATACATAAGTATACTTATGTAAGTAGGAGAGATGGCCAGAGAGCGTTATTGGATTACGTGTTAATTGACAGGCGCGCGAAAGAGAGACTTTTGGATGTTAATGTGCTGAGAGGTGCAACTGGAGGGATGTCTGATCATTATCTTGTGGAGGCTAAGGTGAAGATTTGTATGGGTTTTCAGAAAAGAAGAGTGAATGTTGGGGTGAAGAGGGTGGTGAGAGTAAGTGAGCTTGGGAAGGAGACTTGTGTGAGGAAGTACCAGGAGAGACTGAGTACAGAATGGAAAAAGGTGAGAACAATGGAAGTAAGGGGAGTGGGGGAGGAATGGGATGTATTTAGGGAATCAGTGATGGATTGCACAAAAGATGCTTGTGGAATGAGAAGAGTGGGAGGTGGGTTGATTAGAAAGGGTAGTGAGTGGTGGGATGAAGAAGTAAGAGTATTAGTGAAAGAGAAGAGAGAGGCGTTTGGACGATTTTTGCAGGGAAAAAATGCAATTGAGTGGGAGATGTATAAAAGAAAGAGACAGGAGGTCAAGAGAAAGGTGCAAGAGGTGAAAAAAAAGGGCAAATGAGAGTTGGGGTGAGAGAGTATCATTAAATTTTAGGGAGAATAAAAAGATGTTCTGGGAGGAGGTAAATAAAGTGCGTAAGACAAGGGAGCAAATGGGAACTTCAGTGAAGGGCGCAAATGGGGAGGTGATAACAAGTAGTGGTGATGTGAGAAGGAGATGGAGTGAGTATTTTGAAGGTTTGTTGAATGTGTTTCATGATAGAGTGGCAGATATAGGGTGTTTTGGTCGAGGTGGTGTGCAAAGTGAGAGGGTTAGGGAAAATGATTTGGTAAACAGAGAAGAGGTAGTAAAAGCTTTGCGGAAGATGAAAGCCGGCAAGGCAGCAGGTTTGGATGGTATTGCAGTGGAATTTATTAAAAAAGGGGGTGACTGTATTGTTGACTGGTTGGTAAGGTTATTTAATGTATGTATGACTCATGGTGAGGTGCCTGAGGATTGGCGGAATGCGTGCATAGTGCCATTGTACAAAGGCAAAGGGGATAAGAGTGAGTGCTCAAATTACAGAGGTATAAGTTTGCTGAGTATTCCTGGTAAATTATATGGGAGGATATTGATTGAGAGGGTGAAGGCATGTACAGAGCATCAGATTGGGGAAGAGCAGTGTGGTTTCAGAAGTGGTAGAGGATGTGTGGATCAGGTGTTTGCTTTGAAGAATGTATGTGAGAAATACTTAGAAAAGCAAATGGATTTGTATGTAGCATTTATGGATCTGGAGAAGGCATATGATAGAGTTGATAGAGATGCTCTGTGGAAGGTATTAAGAATATATGGTGTGGGAGGCAAGTTGTTAGAAGCAGTGAAAAGTTTTTATCGAGGATGTAAGGCATGTGTACGTGTAGGAAGAGAGGAAAGTAATTGGTTCTCAGTGAATGTAGGTTTGCGGCAGGGGTGTGTGATGTCTCCATGGTTGTTTAATTTGTTTATGGATGGGGTTGTTAGGGAGGTGAATGCAAGAGTTTTGGAAAGAGGGGCAAGTATGAAGTCTGTTGGGGATGAGAGAGCTTGGGAAGTGAGTCAGTTGTTGTTCGCTGATGATACAGCGCTGGTGGCTGATTCATGTGAGAAACTGCAGAAGCTGGTGACTGAGTTTGGTAAAGTGTGTGAAAGAAGAAAGTTAAGAGTAAATGTGAATAAGAGCAAGGTTATTAGGTACAGTAGGGTTGAGGGTCAAGTCAATTGGGAGGTGAGTTTGAATGGAGAAAAACTGGAGGAAGTGAAGTGTTTTAGATATCTGGGAGTGGATCTGGCAGCGGATGGAACCATGGAAGCAGAAGTGGATCATAGGGTGGGGGAGGGGGCGAAAATTCTGGGAGCCTTGAAGAATGTGTGGAAGTCAAGAACATTATCTCGGAAAGCAAAAATGGGTATGTTTGAAGGAATAGTGGTTCCAACAATGTTGTATGGTTGCGAGGCGTGGGCTATGGATAGAGTTGTGCGCAGGAGGATGGATGTGCTGGAAATGAGATGTTTGAGGACAATGTGAGGTGGTTTGATCGAGTAAGTAACGTAAGGGTAAGAGAGATGTGTGGAAATAAAAAGAGCGTGGTTGAGAGAGCAGAAGAGGGTGTTTTGAAATGGTTCGGGCACATGGAGAGAATGAGTGGGGAAAGATTGACCAAGAGAATATATGTGTCGGAGGTGGAGGGAACGAGGAGAAGAGGGAGACCAAATTGGAGGTGGAAAGATGGAGTGAAAAAGATTTTGTGTGATCGGGGCCTGAGCATGCAGGAGGGTGAAAGGAGGGCAAGGAATAGAGTGAATTGGAGCGATGTGGTATACCGGGGTTGACGTGCTGTCAGTGGAGTGAATCAAGGCATGTGAAGCGTCTGGGGTAAACCATGGAAAGCTGTGTAGGTATGTATATTTGCATGTGTGGACGTATGTATGTACATGTGTATGGGGGTGCGTTGGGCCATTTCTTTCGTCTGTTTCCTTGCGCTACCTCGCAAATGCGGGAGACAGCGGCAAAGCAAAAAAAAAAATATATATATATATGTATATGTTGAAATGTATAGGTATGTATATGTGCGTGTGTGGACATGTATGTATATGCATGTGTATGTGCATTGGTTGGGCCATTCTTTCAACTGTTTCCTTGCACTACCTCACTAACGCGGGAGACAGCGACAAAGCATTATAAAAATAATAAATAATAGTAACCCACTGTGTGGTAGTGGATGGAGGTCACTCTCACCAAAGCTGATAAGCTTGTCTGATGGATGTGCAAAAGGCAAGAATGACAGGTGCTACAAGCAAGGTAGCAATTCATGTATTATCGAGTGATATAAAGATGGTGTTTTTCTTAATATACAGCAACTTATATCCAGTCCTTGGCATTATCCATTAATGAGCAATGGTAACAAATAAACAGACATACTGTCAGATCTACATTCATCCATTTAGATTATACTAAACATCCTGCTCACCATGTGGCAAGAGAAACAAGATTGTAAAGTTCACCTTCAACTGGACATTATGTATAAGATCCTCTGATACCTCTCCTTCCTTTTTCTTGAGTTTACGAATATGGTGGTTCTGTATATCTCTGAGGTGATCTCTGCATTGGTTATATAATGTCTTAGCACTTTTTGCTAAATTTTCTCGATGATCCTTTGTAACTCTGAAAAAGTACAAAGATTGTTATTCTCCTTTTTGATGTACAAAATACCTTGAAGAATACACTTTAGAATTATTCATGAAATATAAAGTGATGACTAAAATCTCTGATCTCTAATGTTTCTCCCAAAAGTTTGGATTGCCAACATAAAAAGTTTTGATTTCCTAAGGTTAAACAGAGGTTATCAAGCATATATGCCTCTTAACATTCTGACACTGTAAATCACACTTGCAAAAGAAATTGAAAAGACTTTCCATTTACCAACTGGGCAACAAGACACTTCACATATATATACTGTGCATCTATATATTAGTTGTTTGTGTTGTTGTTCAAGATTTACATGTTCACAATGATGATGGTCCTCAGGATTTTGGCAACATCTACAGGTAAAGTGGGTGATGAATCTGTTGAAGCCTTAGCTGTTACTAGATGAGCAGCAAGCGGTGGTTGCAGCAGAACCTGGATTAATGCGCCATAATTTCCTGAGAGGGCATTAGTTCAGTTATATACTTAAGGGGTGAGATGGTGTTCAAATTGGTTGGTATTGTTAGATAAACTGAGTTGCAATGTGACTGTGTGAGTGTTTGTGCATGGCAGTGGTATTTAGTGGTGAAGGAATGTTGTTGTGGGAGGATATTACAATCAAAATTCATATCTGTTTGGGTACATGAAAATCTACCTCATTCCTCCTGCATTTACCTTTTGCCACAGTGTCAGTTATTTCATTTCCAAAGAGTCCATCATGTACAAGTAACCAAAGAAATGAAACATTTCTTACCCTATTTTCTAAAATACCACCACTACCACTAATCTTCCTATATGCACATCCTCATCCATAACATCCTCTCTTTTAAGGTTATTCAGATCACAATTAGAGCCACTTACTACTAGGATATCATTCTATAATCAACTTTTTCTCATCCTTTACAGCCTCATTAATAGCAACTAGTTCTGCCTATGTTAAGGAGACTCCCTCAATCAGTCTAACATATTTCTTATTCCAGGACCGCAAATATTTTTCTGCCCTTCTAACTATCAAACAAACATCACCATCATCATCTTTTTCAAATAAAAGAATTCTTTTAAGTGCAAGAACGGTTACATAATCACTGTCAACATTCAGTTAAATTACTCTTGAGATATGCTGGCTAACACTAAATAATAACTTTGTAAATCTTAACAACAAACACTCAAAGTACTATAAAGTATGGTTTTCACTGGAGCAGCACTGACAAAAATACTGGTCTATTTACAAATGCTTTGGTGAGGGGTAATAGGAGAGAAAAGAATTCTTGGTGGTGAGTCTAAAGGACAGGATTTGGTTTTAGGGAGTGAATTCTAAAGGATTACCAGTAATTTTTTTTCAGCCAAAAGTTAAAAGCTGTAAGATGTGGCTTTTCTGTTTTACTTATCTTTTATTCACTGTAGTGGTAAACTTAAAGCCTGCTTGAATTATTGTACAACCTGCAATGATTTTTTACCATCAAACACAATGGGCAACTTTGTAAAATATCACTCAGTATGGGCAAGGGAATGGGGTCTTCAAATTTTCTGTTTCTCATTGTGAAATGAAAGAAATACAAGTAAAGAAATATAAAAAAAAAAACTAACCTAACTTACACAGCCATATCTTAATGATGAAGTTAACATATATAGCTTCTGAAGAAGAATGGCTGAAGGGGTGAGGAGGTGGAAGATGAGCAGAGGAGTGAGCATCAGATGTAATAATGACTCATCACTACTTATAAAAGTCATCCATGAAAATGTAAAGGGTGCGTAGAAATGTAAAGGGTGTGGAGAAAAAAGTAAGCTAACACAACATATGGCCATGAAATATCCTTAGAGATAATGCATAATTCCCCTAGCGAAGGCAGAGGGATGAGCAAGCCTTGTTAAGCACATTCACTAAATGACATTATTACTATTCGGTTACTATTTACACACATTAACATACACACTGTAATGAACCTGCACATTCGTTGTGTCTATGATAGAGAATTTGTATGCTTAGATAAGCCACATGGCGACCTGGGAGGTCCCAAGATATTCCTCAACCGGTCCCACGTGTACCTGTGACCTCACACACCTCAAGTCAGATGGCCAAGATTAGCAGTGTATGTCGCACCTGGCCGTTAATCACTTCCTCAGATCCCATGGTCAAGTGACCTGGGGTCAGCCATGAGGTCATGCCTGGGAAAGTTTGCCCACCCATCCTGGTTGTGTCATCAGAGATGCTGAGCTGGGCTGTTAGACAATATGGGGGCCAGATCTTAGGTCTCCTCCAGCCAATCATGTTGGGATGAGGGTGTGACAATTGGTCGTTTGACCAATCAAGGGTAATTGTGGCCATTCTGACCTACTGTAGCCATAGGTGGCAGGTCAAGGCGTGGCTAGCTGTTTCCACCTGGCTGTTCCTTCAGATAAAAAGCTCAGACGATAGTCTAGAAGGCAGTTCCTTCAGCAGACCTGTGCCCTGAAAGGTAATGTACGCTTTCCTTGCCTCGAACCCCGTAGCCACCGCTGCCCTAGATTGTAAGATGTTATACTGTGTCATGTCAGGTCTGAGTGTAACAATGTATAATTACTTGTCATAGAATTGCCCAACAAATAAGTGTCTTGTATCATGCTTTTATAGTCAACTTGTCATAAAGGAAAGAGATCTCCCAGTCTGAAATCTTAACTGGAATGCAGAATGTGGAATATTGAATGTTAAGTGTTAACAAAAGAGTTTGTACCAGATTAATGTGCTCTGTTATCTTGTATTCCTATTTCTTGTACCATATGTAGATTTAACCCTGGTGTTTGCTTTCACCCCATGACCTTAAGATAGCATTATCCAGCGTATGAAAGGAATGAAACTGACGTTCTTGCCA
The DNA here is from genome assembly GCF_036320965.1 of Panulirus ornatus. Lineage (NCBI taxonomy): Eukaryota > Metazoa > Arthropoda > Malacostraca > Decapoda > Palinuridae > Panulirus > Panulirus ornatus. Next base: position 101,069,608 of record NC_092225.1, on the reverse strand, counting down.
GGAGTTCGTAACAAAATTTACATATAACAATAAAAATCTTTTATTTCATACTTGTTTGCTGTTTCCCCACATAAACAGCGACAGGAATAGATGAAGAATGACCTGATTTGCTCCCATCCACTCTCTTGCTGTCAAATATAATGCACCAAAACAAAATTTCCCTTCTATGGCAAAACATGAGATCTTTCTGTGGTTTTTCCTGACCACCTAATGTGCCCTCATTCAATACACTGAAAGCACTTAGACCCCTGTACACCACACTGCTTCAATCTGCTGTAACCCATACACTCCTCAGGCCCTCCTACATGTTCAGGCCTCAATCACCCAAGAGTATATTCACTCCAACCTTCCATCTCCAGTTCAGCCTTATCTTCATTTGTCTTCTCCATTTCTGACACATGCACCCTCTTCCATTCTCTCCGTATGTATAAACCTTATTAACATATATCAATATCTTTCCACATAATTAAATTTACTTCCATACATACATACATATATCTACACTTCAAAATTACATCCAAACTGCAGTGACCAAAAGACATTTAGCAGCTATACAAGTGTCATAAGACTGGCTAGATATCTGAAATAAGCCTGTGAAAGCTAGCACTCCTGTGATTACTCCCAGTGCCTGCTAAATAGATCATGTGATCACTCCCACTATTTAATGGAAATTCAGTCAGGGATAAAATAAAGAGGTTCTACTGTACATGAAATAGCATTCCCTCAAGTGAAGCTACTACCAAAATCATGTTTGACAGAGTTTAAACCTAAATGCATCATATGCAGTAAGATGTCAAACCGAAATCACTCAACTGGAGTTAATCAAAGTACTGAAACAGTATGGTCTTTGATCTACTTCTGATTCACCATGACAGTAACTCACATGACTTTGCTACCTACCTATCCACCACATATCTATGGCTCACATCTAACATAATCATTACTTGATGAATGACAGCTGTCGTACGACAACAGCAGTTCTCGACAACACCACATGCTATTACATTCATTCACGTTCATGGGTGTTTTTTACATGCCCGATCGTTATCAATTATACAAAACATCCTTCCAGACCTATCTGCAAAAACAATTTGACTTATATCAGTGGCCATCTACTTAACACTTCAGGTCACTCTACTATGTTCCACCTACTCTTCCACCTACTCAGATGACACAAACATACTAGGTACATGGTCGTGAACTCCTCTGGATGAGTGTACATATTCATACTTGTTTGCTGTCATCTATTCCCAATGCCATCCCACCCCACAGGAAACAGCTGAAATGCATGAAAGAAAAGAGGAAAATTATAACATATACATTCTTTTCTTCTCCCCAACACTCACCTGCCACTCCTTGTGTCAACATGACAGTGCCAGGTAAAAGACGAAGTCATAATCACCAATCTAATCATTAAAACTGCAAGCAGTGTTTTATGCCAAGCTTTTGTAGCATGTTACTGGATCTCTGGCAGAAGGACATGCTCATGCCTTTGGTGATGCAAAGTCCTTTCAGAATAATCAAGAAGGTTATTCTTATGATCAGAAATTATCTACTGTACATAAGCACATTCTGACCATATGATGTTGATTAAAGCCACTGAAATTGAAATCTTTTCTTAGCATTTCAATACTCCATCTATAATGCTCTTGAGGTCCAGAACTACTATTTAACAAATCTATGCAAAGTGTGCAACTGTAAGTTAACTCAGTGTCACTCATTATAAACTAATGAAGATTCTTTATATAGCAAACATTCAAAAGCTTAAGTAACCTGGAAGTTGTCGATCTACCAAGAATTCAGAATTCTCATTTTTCTCCCTGCTCTTTATGTGCACTAACAACTTACTTAGGAAGAGGGACAATTATTTTTGTCCCCTCCTGCTGTGGGTTGAGTTTCATCCCAGATTCCTGCAGGGCTGACATAATTCCCACCGTAGCTTGAGGAAAGGCGGCTGCATTGATAATCAACATCTGTGAAGACTTCCGAGAGACCTGTGCTACCTCATTAAGAGGATACTCATCCCCTTCTAACAGAACTGGGAGAGTTTCTATGCTGCCTGAAAAATAAGGAGGAGAACATTTAGATACACTGAAACTTCTTGAGGCAAAAGTACTACTGGCATCATTCTTGAGAAATACTATAGAAAAACTCTAGATACTAATTCAGTTACGAAAGATTCTTTACCTGTATTCATAAAATGCCTAATTCATTGATTTTTGCAGCTACAAAATTTTCAACTAAAAACCACGCTTCAACTTCCTGATGAAAAACCCTACAGCTATATTTTTTCACAATGCTTCTAAAATTTTGGAAGAGGTGTAACTTCAGAGATGCTCTTTAGAAGTCAAGGACAAAAACATAAATGGGATGTGGCAAAAATTCTGGCTGGAGCATTTGAAAAAATCTAAAATATCTCTCAAACCAGAGCATGTTTTGAAAGAGAAAGTGGAACTTACCTATCATGCGAGATTTACTGAACTACGAGAAAGTAAAATCAACAAACTTTTAGAGTCACACACACAGAGAAACTCTCAAATGATGATCTGATGGAAATGGATCAAGATCAGGCTGCTGGAGAAAAGGCTGAGGAAACACTGCCACAGCTAAACAGATCTTGATAACAAAGCTGCAGTGTGTTTCTTCCACTTGGATAAGACTCTTCAGGTTTACACATAAAATGACCAAAATTGTAAACAGGACCTTAAAGTGTAAACTGAGACTTAAAGCAAAATGAAAAGTTGAGGAAACCATCAACTGCTACAAGGAGCTGTACTAAGTAAAGGTGCATGGCAAGCAGACTACCCTAAGTATATTCTTATAACAAAAACCTGTACAACCTCTTCCAGTGGAATCAGTTACTCGTCATGAAGATGCAAAATTCACAAGGGTTGACTCTCCTCCTCTTGCCAAGAAAACCTGGAGGATAATATTTAGGTATACCTTGGAACATCTGAAAATGATTACCATAATGCCCAGCTTTGGCAGAGTAGATTCTAACACCCAGAATATGATGCTGGACCTCTCTTTGATGCTGAGGAATCTCCAAAAATGACCAATGAATCTCGCAAGGGAACCAAACGGTACATTGGCAAGTACCTACTTGCACCAGGACTAAATGAAACAAATGTTAAACCAAAAAAACTTGCCAATAATCATAGTCTGCTATCACTGTCATTATATAACCCAAGGAATCCTACTTCATAGGAACTTGCAGTCTTACAGTTGCTCTAAAATCAGTCATAAGGAAAATAATGGACTCCTTTCGAGTAAACAGTTCTTCAACAAGGATGTATTCCAATGATATAAACCCTTATTTCTAAAATTTGAAAATTCCCACAATCAAAGGCTCAGCACATTCAAGATTACTGCCAACATGAAGAACTCATTTCAAGAGTTAACTGCTGTTTACTCTATGTTGTTATAACCCACACCACTGTTTTTGTGGTATGGTCATGTGGCAGTAAAGCTCTGTGTATTTCTCAGTTCTCTGATCTTTTCATGAATTCCTTCTTTATAATGGAATAAATAATATGATATAATGTGTGGTTTGATCGAGTAAGTAATGAAAACGTAAGAGAGATGTGTGAAAAGAGTGTGACTGAGAAAGTAGAAGAGGGTATGTTGAAATAGTTTGGACATAGGGATAGAATGAGTGAGTCAAAGGTGGACATATATCCTCTTTGTCAATCTTTCCTCACTCATTCTCTCCTTGTGACCAAACCAATTCAATATGCCCTCTTCTGCTCTCTCAACCACACTCATTTTATTTCCACACATCTCTCTCACTCTTTCATTACTTGCTCGATCAAACAAGCTCACATCACATATTGTCCTTAAACATCTCATTTCCAACACATCCACCCTTCTCCGCACAACCCTATCTATAGCCCACGCCTCGCAACCATATAACATTGCTGGAACCACTATTCCTCCAAACATCCCCATTTTTGCTTTCTGAGATTATGTTCTCATCTTCTACACATTCTACAATGCTCCCAGAGCATTTGCCCCCTTCCCCACACAGTGACTCACTTTCGCTTCCATTCTTCCATCCAATGCTAAATCCACTCCCAGATATCTAAAACACATCACTTCCTCCAGTGTTTCTCCATTCAAACTTACCTCCCAATTAACTTGTCCCTCAACCCAACTGTACCTAATAAGATTATTCTTATTCACATTAACTCTCAGCTTTCTTCTTTCACACACTTTACCAAACTCAGTCACCAGCTTCTGCAGTTTCTCACACGAATCAGCCACAAGCGCTGTATCATCAGCGAACAACAACTGACTCATTTCCCAAGCCCTCTCATCCACAACAGACTACATACTTGCCCCTCTCTCCAAAAATTCTTCCATTCACCTCCCTAACAACTCCATCCATAAACAAATTAACCATGGAGACATCACTTACCCCTGCCGCAAACTGACATTCACTGGGAACCAATCACTTTCCTCTCTTCCTACTCGTACACATGCCTTACATCCTTGATAAAAGCTTTTCACTGCTTCCAGCAACTTGCCTCCCACACCATATACTCCTAATACCTTCCACAAAGCATCTCTATTAACTCTATCATATGCCTTCTTCAGATCCATAAATGCTACATACAAATCCATTTGTTTTTCTAAGTATTTCTCACATACATTCTTCAAAGCAAACACCTGATCCACATCCTCTACCACTTCTGAAACCATACTGCTCTTTCCCAATCTGATTCTCTGCACATGCCTTCAGCCTCTCAAACAATACCCTCCCACATAATTTCCCAGGAATACTCAACAAACTTATACCTCTGTAATTTGAACACTTACCTTTATCCCCTTTTGGCCCCCTTCTCTGTTCCTTCTTTTGGAAAAAGTAAAAACTGGAGGGGAGGATTTCCAGCCCTCTGCTCCCTCCCCTTTTAGTCACGTTTTATGACACACAGGGAATACATGGGAAGTATTCTTTCTCCCCTATCCCCATGGAAGGGCTGTAAATATAAGCTATAATTACATTTATCCCAGGGGGTAGGGTAGAAAGAGTACTGCCCATGTATCTTTTGCATGTCACCGAAAGTGATTAAGAGGAGGGGTGCAAATCTGGAAATCCCCCCCCCCCCTCCTGTGTTACTTTCCAAAAGGAAGAACAGAGGGAGAAGCCAAGGGAGGATTGTTTTCCTCTATAACTCAATCATCTGGTCTGGGAACTAACTTGTTCAAGCAGGAAGTAGCAAGCATAAAAAAAAGACTGCATTTATATTATGCTTATTTCCCACAATAATCTTTTATGTCATTCCTGAATGGAACTGAGTAAAAGTATTTGTCCGTAACTTAAGAAGCCATATCATAAAAAAAACACTTTTCAATAAGACATGTATGTAGTGTGATGACTGCCCAAAAGGTATTGAATATATTACATGCATATGTGGCATGATTAGCAAGCAAAAGTGTTAATGACCTTTGAAGTCTAAAACTCTAGCATATGCCTGAAATGATGCTCATACTGTGAATAAACAAAACAAAAATCTCTATATCATATACTACGGAAGAAAATACTTAAAAAAAAAAAAAACTAATGCTATACTGGTCAGGGAAGGGACTGAATTGAAAGGGTAGGGCCCTTGCTGGTGGCATGGGTGTTCCATGTTAACCTAGGGCCCTTGCTGGTGGCATGGGTGTTCCTTGTTTACCTAAGTACACAATGAGTATGAGCTTATTTTTCTTTGTGTGATATCATTCCAAAACACTTAAGCACATTACACACTTTATGGTTTTCTTTCCATCAGTAATTTTACACATGCCATAGATATTTTTTCCACTTATGTACTTTTGCATATGTGCATTATTTACAAAATTACGTACCATTCACAAATACAGAACAACATCTATTTGAACAGGTAAATACAAAATATACCTTACTTGCATTAAAATATAAGTTCAAATATAAGAGATTACTTGTTAATTGATAGGCACGCGAAAGAGAGACTTTTGGATTTTAATGTGCTGAGAGGTGCAACTGGAGGGATGTCTGATCATTATCGTGTGGAGGTGAAGGTGAAGATTTGTATGGGTTTTCAGAAAAGAAGAGAGAATGTTGGGGGGAAGAGGGTGGTGAGAGTAAGTGAGCTTGGGAAGAGACTTGTGAGAGGAAGTACCAGGAGAGACTTAGTACAGAATGGAAAAAAGGTGAGAACAAAGGAGGTAAGGGGAGTGGGGGAGGAATGGGATGTATTTAGGGAAGCAGTGATGGCTTGTGCAAAAGATGCTTGTGGCATGAGAAGCGTGGGAGGTGGGTTGATTAGAAAAGGTAGTGAGTGGTGGGATGAAGAAGTAAGATTATTAGAGAAAGAGAAGAGAGAGGCATTTGGACGATTTTTGCAGGGAAAAAATGCAAATGAGTGGGAGATGTATAAAAGAAAGAGACAGGAGGTAAGGAGAAAGGTGCAAGAGGTGAAAAAGAGGGCAAATAAGAGTTGGGGTGAAAGAGTATCATTAAATTTAGGGAGAATAAAAAGATGTTCTGGGAGGAGGTAAATAAAGTGCGTAAGGCAAGGGAGCAAATGGGAACTTCAGTGAAGGGCGCTAATGGGGAGGTGATAACAAGTAGTGGTGATGTGAGAAGGAGATGGAGTGAGTATTTTGAAGGTTTGATGAATGTGTTTGATTATAGAGTGGCAGATATAGGGTGTTTTGGTCGAGGTGGTGTGCAAAGTGAGAGGGTTAGGGAAAATGATTTGGTAAACAGAGAAGAGGTAGTAAAAGCTTTGCAGAAGATGAAAGCCGGCAAGGCAGCAGGTTTGGATGGTATTGCAGTGGAATTTATTAAAAAAGGGGGTGACTGTATTGTTATTTGATGGTTATTTGATGTATGTATGATTCATGGTGAGGTGCCTGAGGATTGGAGGAATGCGTGCATAGTGCCATTGTATAAAGGCAAAGGGGATAAGAGTGAGTGCTCAAATTACAGAGGTATAAGTTTGTTGAGTATTCCTGGTAAATTATATGGGAGGGTATTGATTGAGAGGGTGAAGGCATGTACAGAGCATCAGACTGGGGAAGAGCAGTGTGGTTTCAGAAGTGGTAGAGGATGTGTGGATCAGGTGTTTGCTTTGAAGAACGTATGTGAGAAATACTTAGAAAAGCAAATGGATTTGTATGTAGCATTTATGGATCTGGAGAAGGCATATGATAGAGTTGATAGATATGCTCTGTGGAAGGTACTAAGAATATATGGTGTGGGAGGCAAGTTGTTAGAAGCAGTGAAAAGTTTTTATCGAGGATGTAAGGCATGTGTACGTGTAAGAAGAGAGGAAAGTGATTGGTTCTCAGTGAATGTAGGTTTGCGGCAGGGGTGTGTGATGTCTCCATGGTTGTTTAATTTGTTTATGGATGGGGTTGTTAGGGAGGTGAATGCAAGAGTTTTGGAAAGAGGGGCAAGTATGAAGTCTGTTGGGGATGAGAGAGCTTGGGAAGTGAGTCAGTTGTTGTTCGCCGATGATACAGCGCTGGTGGCTGATTCATGTGAGAAACTGCAGAAGCTGGTGACTGAGTTTGGTAAAGTGTGTGAAAGAAGAAAGTTAAGAGTAAATGTGAAAAAGAGCAAGGTTATTAGGTACAGTAGGGTTGAGGGTCAAGTCAATTGGGAGGTAAGTTTGAATGGAGAAAAACTGGAGGAAGTAAAGTGTTTTAGATATCTGGGAGTGGATCTGGCAGCGGATGGAACCATGGAAGTGGAAGTGAATCATAGGGTGGGGGAGGGGGCGAAAATCCTGGGAGCCTTGAAAAATGTGTAGAAGTCAAGAACATTATCTCGGAAACAAAAATGGGTATGTTTGAAGGAATAGTGGTTCCAACAATGTTGTATGGTTGCAAGGCGTGGGCTATGGATAGAGTAGTGCGCAGGAGGGTGGATGTGCTGGAAATGAGATGTTTGAGGACAATATGTGGTGTGAGGTGGTTTGATCGAGTAAGTAATGTAAGGGTAAGAGAGATGTGTGGAAATAAGAAGAGCGTGGTTGAGAGAGCAGAAGAGGGTGTTTTGAAATGGTTTGGGCACATGGAGAGAATGAGTGAGGAAAGATTGACCAAGAGGATATATGTGTCGGAGGTGGAGGGAACGAGGAGAGTGGGAGACCAAATTGGAGGTGGAAAGATGGAGTGAAAAAGATTTTGAGTGATTGGGGCCTGAACATGCAGGAGGGTGAAAGGCGGGCAAGGAATAGAGTGAATTGGATCGATGTGGTATACCGGGGTCGACGTGCTGTCAATGGATTGAATCAGGGCATGTGAAGCGTCTGGGGTAAACCATGGAAAGTTCTGTGGGGCCTGGATGTGGAAAGGGAGCTGTGGTTTCGGACATTATTGCATGACAGCTAGAGACTGACTGTGAACGAATGGGGCCTTTGTTGTCTTTTCCTAGCGCTACCTCGCACACATGAGGGGGGAGGAGGATGTTATTCCATGTGCGGCAAGGTGGCGATGGGAATGAATAAAGGCAGACAGTGTGAATTGTGTGCATGTGTATATATGTATATGTCTGTGTGTGTATATATATGTGTACATTGGGATGTATGGGTATGTATATTTGCATGTGGGGACGTGTATGTATAGACATGTGTATGGGGGTGGGTTGGGCCATTTCTTTCGTCTGTTTCCTTGCGCTACCTCGCAAACGCGGGAGACAGCGACAAAGCAAAATAAAATAAAAAATAAGAGAACCTATTTCTTTTATCATAGAACTGACTAAAACAGTTGCTGTATGAACTTGGCTTCCTGCAATCATAATGCAGTAACACTCTTGTTGATGTTTTACGACTGAACTGAGATGCATATTTTTCCAGTTGAGTAGATACGTTGGTAGTGACATTCTGACAAAATATGGAATCATTCATCAGCTGGGAATCTATAACACTGCCATCAAAATCTTTGACAGTCAATCAGCATGTTGCAGGCTTTCCTTTTACATAACTTACTTTGCAATTTTTTCTTTTAATCATCTACTTATCTTTACCTGTGTAAGACAAACCCTATAGATTCTGATTATTACCTCATTACTGTGCATTTATATGCTGACAAAATTCAACTCCCATACCAAAAGAAGTTCTCAGGGAAAGATTCTTGATGTAGGTTTCCTTGAGTTTCTCCACTTGTTGGGCAAACTGCTCTCGCATCTGTTCAACATTCACTACCTCCGACATATCATCATCTGATACATGTACCGTAGTCTGTTTATCTAAAAAGGAAACAAATACCAGTATCAATATCACATATGAAAGTCACAAATATATCTATCTAAAAAAATGGTACCAAATATCTATAAAAAGCCAAGGAGTGAGAAAAGAACATTCTGAAAAATGAGAAAACAATTTCTCTACACAAAGCAGAGCCTTCTGAACATCTGGAGGAGCACCTCCTCACAGGGAGTTACAACACCAGTTTTACGTCAATGAGAATTCATCCCCTTTGACCACCATAAAACACAAGAGGTTAGTGGATGCTTTTTCTCAATGGGTAGATGATAGAATAACTCATAAAGCCCATTAAGTCACAGTACAGAGATGATGTGGTGATGCATTCTGAATTGCTATCATTCATTCACTGACTGCTCTCATCTGCCTCAGACGGGAATAAAGTACAGAACTAAGTGGATGCTTATGGGGAGTTGCCTTCGGTACAGATTATGTTTCATTCTTCAAAATCTAGTCTCACCTATGAACACATATGAGCATACCAACATGGAAGAGGGACTTATAGAAGACTCTTAGGGACAAAATAAAGAAAAGATTACCATTAAGGATGACTATCCGCCTACTCCAGACCATGCTATTCTGAAGGAAGCACCTTACCTAAAGCCACACAAGGGGGATCATTGGGATCCAAGAATATATTGTACAGTTGAACCACAGCACTTGTTTAATGGCTAACTCTCTAACTACTCTCATCCTATAAGAAGTACCTTAAAGGGCAATGGTGGATGCTCTCTAGCATACAACTCAAGATGTGGAAGTAGATCCCACTATCAGATTCACTTTCATAGACATCTTTGCTCATAAAAGGCTTAAAAGAAGCTTGGATGACTAATGTAGGTAATTATATGAAGAAATCTTTGTAAATTTTAATTTGCAAGCAAGAATGATGATTTACTGGAAAAATGTCTTCAGTACTGTACTAAAAGGGACTATTCCTATATGTAAAAGTTTTAGTTTGTATGAAACTTTGGGTCTGGAATAACCTTTAACCAAAGGATAAATCTGTCTCTATACATCACTCAACTAAAAAAAAAATTCTGATCTCAAAAATAAAAGGAACACTATTTTTACAAAACATCTTTCATAGCCAAACTCCCACAAGACTAGCATGATAAAAGATTCAGGACCTTTGCCAGGTCCCATTTGGATGAAAAAGAAAGTTCCATGTTTCGTTAGAAACTAAAAAGGAGTTCCACAGAACGTAAAACATATCACATATTCAAACTAGATTCATGGGTCTAATGCCATTCAATTCTTTAAATAATGAGAAACAACTAGTGGTGAAGATAACACAAAACAATCCTTGTGCTCAGTATTCCCTGAGTGGGTTGCTTCTTTGATGGTAAAGATGTTCTACTAAAGTCCAAGAAATTTTGAGAAACAACTGGCATGTACAATTATGCTCCAAGTCTTCTTATATCTTTTCCAAAGCTACTATAGTCGCAGTGCATGAGTCTGAAAGTTTCATTATTGTGCCCTGGCAACCAACTGGTCCACAGTGTGTCCAACTTCATGTATAATATGATATGCATAGACAACACTTGTCAGTATTACTTGAATGGCAAAATATGCAGGCAGTAATGACGAATAACTTCAATTCATTTGGTTTTAGGTTTCAGAGAATAAATACTGTAGCAGACAACTATTTTTGTTGATTCAAAATGTCGCTCTAACACGAGAGAGAGAGAGAGAGAGAGAGAGAGAGAGAGAGAGAGAGAGAGAGAGAGAGAGAGAGAGCATAGAATACAATTAAGGGTGTATGGAGCATAGTTGCACTAGGTAGAGAAGGCAAGTCTGGACATCACCTGCAAACACTCAACTTTCCTGCCTTCTCCTGCCATTTATCTGCCATCAATCAATCTGCCACCAGCAATAACCAATGATATTGCAATGTCACATATTTTGCAGATAATAATCCAGGAAATAAGGGTACAAGGTAACCTAAGTATTACGGTATGTCAGAATACAACATAAATATTTTGTAATTTACATATAGTGGATCAGCTAGGTGCACTACTTCGTCTGTGAAGGGTAGTGTTCGAGCCCTTCGTAAATTATAATCAGCAACCTTATCAATTAACAAAAAAGTTGTCTGTGACAGTATTCATTCTTTGAAACTCAAAATTAACTATAATTGACAGTATTCATCATTACTGCCTGCATATCTGGCCATTCAAATAATACTGATAACTGTTTCCAATGCGTATCATATTATACACAAAATCACACACTGTGGACCGGTAGGTTGCCAGGGCACGATAATGAAACCTTCACACTTGTGCACCACGACTATAGTCACCTAACCTTTAAAAAAATTATCAATTCATCAAGTCAAGGGTCTTTATGAAAGCAAAAAGACAATTACAGCCAAGAAATCCATACTATAACCTTGGTCCTGACCCCTACTGCCTTGAATCAATAATTGTAAAGTAACAAAATCCCTCCTGCCCCAAACAGAAAATTATACAGCAACAAAATTGTATGAGAGAACAGATACTCATGAGATGATTCATTCCTAATGACAGGATCCAACCACAAGCAGTCAATTCAGCATCTTCTTACATAAAATAAGCCTAGATCTCACTAGATCATCTGCCCAGATGCTATAGATAGTGATGACTTTCTTAAAAACCTACACTCAAACTATCTTAGGATATCAAAGTTATCCTAGTTAGTTAAAGATAGCATAGTCTTCTATTACTGCTTATTTGAAGATAAAACACTTTATACCCAGAAGGTTGGATTAGAAAACATATGAGAATAGGATAACACAAACTCCAAATTATCAAACAATCTTCCTTGCCAAATTGTAATAATATATAATCTACCTAGTGAGTGCTTGTACTGCCTTGCTCACTCAATAGTATGTGAGGTCATGAAAGGTAAATTGACAAACTAACCAACCAGGGTTTTAGGCCACAGAGACAGGCACTAATGTTCATTCGAACCAACCACATTAAGGTTAACTGCAAAGGCTTAGCACTGCTAGAGATACAACTATGAAACATGACATGGAAGAAACCACATTCATGACTGTGGCAGCAACTGTGTCCAATAAATATCTATATATCCAGACTTATGGTCAACACATTTCCAAAGAGAATACTGTGGACGCTTCTCTCAATATTCTGACATTGACAGAGCTGCTTCCACAAAAATCAGGATGTCTAAAATCATTCTAAAACATAAAGACAACACTCACAGTATAAACAAAAATTGCTGGCTTTGCCGTCCCCCAAAATATCCTTATGGCCACCATGTTGTGGTGAGTACAAATGTAGTTGACAGCTGATGCCAGTAGTATCTCCATTCAATGAATTCCTTGAAAGAAGCGAGAACAACAAATTACCTGAGATATGTGTCCTTGAACCATGAATGAATGAAAAGAAAGCAAATTATGCAATGAGATGGGAAGGAATGAAAATGGAGCCACTGTCAAAGATTTAGGTAACTGTCAACCAAGCAAGTGAAATAAGTAAATGGTGGTGGTCTGAAATGTGCCACCATGTCATCTCTGTACTGTGATGACATGGGCCTAAGCAGGTTATTGTATGATCATTGAGCCAGTTAACTATCTTACCACAACCTCTTATATTCTATGGTGGATTCACTCAATTTTTTTGTGTGAAACTCTTATTCTAAACCCCCCCCCTCCCCCTAAGCAAGGTCTCACTCAGATGTTTATCTAATTCTGTCCACAGGTTAGAAAAAAAAAATTTAAACATAATGTGAAGATTAATGCATCATGAGGTATATAATTTCTATATATTTTCCAGCCTGATTTTATAAATCCAGCAGACAAATTTACCCACTACCCTACATTTGGAGCAATTTCTGTACATAACAATGCAAAATCTGAAATAGTAATATTACTTGCAGATAAATATAATACCAGTACAGTCAAACAAGCAAGGTTATTTTCAAAATACTAACTTCTCCCTTTCTTGTCCTTGCCCTTGGCATAATTTCTTATTTGGCAGTGAGAAACTCCAAGAGCTGTAAGGAAAGATGAAGATGTGGAGGTAACAGAAACACCCATATCTTGAGCCTTAACAGGAAGACTGAAGAGGTGCGACGAATATGATGACCTACAAATGGACCAGGTTGGGGAGAGCATGAACTTCATCCTCCTCACTGATATGGGTCCTCGCACAGCCATTTGGATCCTGATCAACAAGGAAAAAATTAATGAAATTTGGCATGCCATTATATACAGTGAAGTGACCAAGCAAGAAAGTTTTGCAAATACCTGTCTTAATGCAGGTCCTCACTTTTAATATGACTCACCCTCCTTTCATGTCATAACCTACCTTGTTCTCTTACTAAACATCTACTCCCTTCAATAAGAAAAAAGCTGTTGAAGGAATATTTATAGCATTTTAGATGTATGGAGAAGTCTGTGGGCTTGATGCCCTGCTTCATTAACAATCCACTAATTCATATATTCCTTTAATTATGTCTTTTCTTACAAGTCTATTTATGCATGAATTCACATATTCATTCATTAATTTTTTCTACTTAGAGCGGCCCTCTTGCAGGAAGATGAATAACACCTTGTCTTAAAGTGACGGAAGATCTGCCTGCTAAGCAAAGATAGAATGAATGACTTAAAAGAAAAATAAGAAGTCAGAGTTCCGCAGTTTAGCAGTGGATGAAAAGATGAAGATATTTAATAAACCAATTCTCAGGATACTAATGATGGGATGTGGGATGCAGAAACCTCCATGGTGTCACATAATCTGGATAGAGATAGAGGAGGCACACACATAGTCATCTCTCAGGAGTAAAGGACAAAGTAATATCTATAAAAAAGAGACAGAACTGTGACAAAGAGAAGGGATCTTTACATTAAGAAGAGAGAGAGAAAGGGAGTCAATAAAGCATTCCACTGAGAAGATGGAATTGTCTTCTCAAATGTGCAAGCATCACACATTCTGACCCCTCTATCATCTTGTCGCTTTGACATCTACCTTTTCTAAAGTCTTTGAATCCCTCCTCAAGTCCCATATCCTTAGAGATCTTGAATCTCACAGTCTTCTCTCTCATCACTAGTATGGGTCCCATAAGGTGAGATCCACTGGTGATATTCTTTCCAATCTTACTAATGCCTGCCCATCATCCCAGAAAGAAGAATTCTGTGGAGTCTTATGTAATTGCCCTTGACATATCCAAAGCTGTTTACAGGGTGTGGCATCAGGGTCTTATCTCTAATCCCCCATTTTTTGGCTTCCCTCCCTCATATCCAGCTTCCTCTCCAGCAGATCTATCTCTGTAGTTGTTGATGGATCAGCTTCCCACCCTTTCTCCATCAAAAGCAGTGTCCCTCAAGGTTCTGTCCTGCCTCCAACATTTTTTCTCCTTTTTATCAACAACTTCCTCTCCTCCATAAATAACCAAGCACACTCGTATGCAGACAACTCAACAGTGCATTCCTCACCCTTCAATTCTGCTCCTTCTTCTCTCACTCGATCTGCATCTCATCTCAACAGAACTTCCACAATAAACTCAGACTATGGACAAGATATCTCTGTGGGATTGACAAAATCTAGTTACATTCAATGCCTCCAAGACACTGTTTCTATCTATCTCACTATCGAAAACTCACAACTCCTGTTTCTCATTTGAGTTCTGTAATTCCACCTCTTGACTCATTGAACATACTTGGTATTACAATAACATCCACTCTTTCTTGAACTCCACATTATGTAAATAGCTAAGTCTTCCTCTAAGAAACTGGGAGTCCTATTCAGATATCAAAAATTCTTTTCTTCTAAACAGTTGTTCCATTTACACAAAGGATTGATTCATCCTTGGATGCAATAATACTCTCAAATCTGGGGTAGTTTTAGCTCTACATCCTTATTTGACTTGAGTGGTCAAAAGTGGTCAACTTATACTCTCCCGGCTACATATTTTCAAAAGTTGATGTGCTTGCCCTATGTTGCAATGTTGGTTCACTTTCCCTCTTCCAAAGGTATTACTCTGGTTTTTGTTCCTGAGAGCTGGCCACTTGTGTACCCCTACCACTAATCTAAACCACACAATACTTAGAAAGCTGCAACGTCACATGATTACTGTGTGGCCATTGGCAACTCAAGGGTGGGCCATTTGATAACTGTTCCTTTCCATGTACCTAAAGCTTTGGAACTCTCTCTCTTGTCTTTCCAAATAACTATGACCTGGCACACTTTAAAAGAAAGATTTTTCACTTCCTCCAAAATTTATAAATACTTAAATACTTTCCTTGTCTCTTCTTTTTCCCTTTCATAACTGTGGATTTTTATCTGTGACTGGAGCCTTAAATGAAAAAAAAAGACATAATCATCTGCAAAGCTATGGAGAGAAATATACTTGAGATCCAAACAGTATCTTCTGGGGGGAAACAGCTATTTCAGGTATGTGAAGATTTTAGGAAACTTTACAGGTTGAATTAATGCAAAGTATAATGATGAGTTGAGGTTAAATAATGGAATCTTCAAAGGAAATAATAATGTTAAAATTTTTTCTAGTGATATAGAAAAAAATGAGCTTTGTAAGCAGAGTGCATGACTACACTGTCTTCCTCCACTGAGAGGTGCTCTCTACACCAAAACTGGAGAAAGTAGTCGACAAAAGGAAAAAGATAAAATAAGCAAGCATGGAAGTTTGAAATTTTAACTTTGCAAAAAGAGAAGAGAGTTAGATCAGTATAGAAAAGATAGGACTATTGGTTGAAATAAGACTAATGAAGCAATGAAGAAAAATGATAGACCACAGATGAGAACCCTGAAGAACACAAATGCTAGCAGGAAATGAAATGGAAAACTCTATAAAAATTACAGCCATGGATTGACTGGAAAGAACACTGGAATTCAGTTAAGAGAAAAGCTAAAGGATGGAATTCTAGAAATCAGGTTCATGCATCACCTAATCAAAGGCAATGCTATGTAATTCCCCAAAGTCTCTAAAATAAGAAGATTAGGTATGAGTTAGAAATGAAATCATGTCACATATTAAACTTGTCTTGTAAATACTGTCCTGGTGATGAAAAATAAGATTAATAAAATATTCAAAGAGTTTGAGGGGGAATCAAAAATGATTCTCAGACATGAAATACTATAAGTAATGGCCATAATGTGACAGAAAACTAAAGGATTACTTAAACTGGGAAAAGGGTAGTACATGGACTGGATGTGAAAGCCATTCTCCCCTCACAAGTTTCTTATTTCAAGCATCAACTCAGGGCAATTTATTACTTTCTTGCACCACTTTTCTGTGGACTGATCAGCTTGACATATGAGAAAAAGTTACTGCAATCATCAGTATGAATATATTACTACCCTGTTCACAGGGGTACCAGTAGAATTGGTGTGGATGAGGGTTAAATTATGGGTGACACTGACAAAAAGCTTGTGGGTGAGGTTCTGTTTGTTAAAAGATTACGTCAGGTGACTAGTTGTCTAATCTTCTTTCTTTACATCTCTGCTGCGTAGTAAAGTTGAGGATGAAATTATGAGTGAGATTCATGGATGAGGCCGAGTGTTAGGGTGAGCAGTTGCCTAAACTTTCTGGACACCTCGCTTATGGCAGCCTGGTGAGGTTGAGGGAGGTTTATGGCTAACATTAAGGAAGAGGTTCAGGGTGAGGTGGGTCACTAATGATACTGTGGGTGACATTCAGGGTGTGGTGGTTTAATAATGATACTGTGGGTGAGGTTCAGGGTGAGGTGGTTTATTAATGATAATGTGGATGAGGCTCAGGGTAAGGTTGTGAATATGCCTGAGAGTTTGGTCTGGATGTAGACTGGCATATTACTTGTCTTCTAAGAAGCATTGCCCTGTGGAGGGCTGCTATCCTATAAGGCAACTTTCCTCTAAGGCACCAGTAGCAACTGTTGAGGCTGAGAGTGAAATTAAAGGTGAAGTTAATGAAGAGGTTGAGGGTGATGTTATGTGTGAGTTTAAAGGTTATGTTAAAGTAAGCAGTTGTATGGTCTTTCTCTACACTTCATTTATGGCAACTCTGCAAGGTTAAGAATGAAGCTCAGGATGATGTATCATTTTGTGGATGAAGCTCACGGTGAGGATATGCAAGAGTCTGAAGGTTTGGTTAGGATGACCAACGGCAGAGATTGCTGTTTTATTACATATTCCGGTGGGGCTCCACTGGCGTATTTATGCCAGTCTTCTTCGACTATGGGGAGCTGCTGGTGTTTTTGGGTCAGCCTCTGTCTGTGGACCACTGCTGGCATGTTTACCTCACTCTCCATTGGGATGCCATTAGCAATAGTTGAGTTTGGGGGTGAAATTAAAGGTGATGTAGATAGAAAGGTTGTCATTACCTACTTGTACTCTATGGGGAGAGATTTTACACTCATGGGGTCCTACATCTTGAACACTCGGTACAATCATACAACCTCTTAAATGCACGAATGTATTAACGATGTCTTACTTCTTTATCCCACCACTCACTACCCTTCTAATCTGCCCACCTCCCACGCTTCTCATGCCACAAGCATCTTTTGCGCAAGACATCACTACTTCCCTAAATACATCCCATTCTTCCCCCACTCCCCTTACATCCTTTGCTCTCACCTTTTTCTATTCTGCACTCAGTCTCTCCTGGTACTTCCTCACACAAGTCTCCTTCCCAAGCTCACTTACTCTCACCGCTCTCTTCTCCCCAACATTCTCTCTTCTTTTCTAAAAACCTCTACAAATCTTCACCTTCACCTCCACAAAATAATGATCAGACATCCCTCCAGTTGCACTTCTCAGTACATCAACATCCAAAAGTCTCTCTTTCATGCGCCTATCAATTAACACGTAATCCAACTATGCTCTCTGGCCATCTCTCCTACTTACATACGTATACTTATGTATATCTCTCTTTTTAAACCAGGACATTCCCAATCACCAGTCCCTTTTCAGCACAAATCTACAAGCTCTTCACCAGTTCCATTTACAACAATGAACACCTCATGTACACCAATTATTCCCTTAACTGCCACATTACTCACATTTGCATTCAAATCACCTATCACTATAACCCAGTCTCGTGCATCAAATATGCTAACACACTCGCTCAGCTGCTCCCAAAACATTTGCCTCTCATGATCTTTCTTCTCATGCCCTGCTGCACAGGTACCAATAATCACCCATCTCTCTCCATCCACTTTCAGGTTTACCCATATCAATCTAGTGTTTACTTTCTTAAACTCTATCACATACCCCCATGTACAGAGAATCAGATTGGGGAAGAGCAGTGTGGTTTCAGAAGTGGTAGAGGATGTGTGGATCAGGTGTTTGCTTTGAAGAATGTATGTGAGAAATACTTAGAAAAGCAAATGGATTTGTATGTAGCATTTATGGATCTGGAGAAGGCATATGATAGAGGTGATAAAGATGCTCTGTGGAAGGTATTAAGAGTATATGGCGTGGGAAGCAAGTTGTTAGAAGCAGTGAAAAGTTTTTATCATGGATGCAAGGCATGTTAACGAGTAGGAAGAGAGGAAAGTGATTGGTTCTAAGTGAATGTCGGTTTGCAGCAGGGGTGTGTGATGTCTCCACGGCTGTTTAATTTGTTTATGGATGGGGTTGTTAGGGAGGTGAATGCAAGAGTTTTGGATAGAGCAGCAAGTATGCAGTCTGTTGTGGATGAGAGGGCTTGGGAAGTGAGTAAGTTGTTGTTCGCTGATGATACAGCACTGGTGGCTGATTCAGGTGAGAAACTGCAGAAGCTGGTGACTGAGTTTGGTAAAGTGTGTGAAAGAAGAAAGTTGAGAGTAAATGTGAATAAGAGCAAGGTCATTAGGTTCAGTAGGGTTGAGGAACAAGTCAACTGGGAGGTAAGTTTGAATGGAGAAAAACTGGAGAAGGTGAAGTGCTTTAGATATCTGGGAGTGGATTTGGCAGTGGATGGAACCATGGAAGCGGAAGTGAGTCACAGGGTGGGAGAGGGGGCGAAAGTTTTGGGAGTGTAGAAAAATGTGTGGAAGGCAAGAACATTATCTCGGACAGCAAAAATGGGTATGTTTGAAGGAATAGTGGTTCCAACAATGTTATATGGTTGCGAGACGTGGGCTATAGATAAAGTTGTGCGGAGGAGGATGGATGTGTTGGAAATGAGATGTCTGAAGACAATATGTGGTGTGAGGTGGTTTGATCGAGTAAGTAATGAAAGGGTAAGAGAGATGTGTGGTAATAAAAAGAGTGTGGTTGAGAGAGAAGAGGGTGTTTTGAAATGGTTTGGTCACATGGAGAGAATGAGTGAGGAAAGATTGACAAAGAGGATATATGTGTCAGAGGTGGAAGGAATGAGAAGTGGGAGACCAAATTGGAGGTGGAAGGATGGAATGAAAAAGATTTTGAGCGATCAGGGCCTGAACATGCAGGAGGGTGAAAGGCGTCCAAGGAATAGAGTGAATGAGAATAATGTGGTATGTCGGGGTCGACGTGCTGTCAATGGATTGAACCAGGGCATGTGAAGCGTCTGAGGTAAACCATGGAAAGTTTTGTGGGGTCTTAATGTGGAAAGGGAGCTGTGGTTTTGGTGCATTATACATGACAGCTAGAGACTGAGTGTGAACGAAT
This sequence comes from Panulirus ornatus, assembly GCF_036320965.1. Taxonomy (NCBI): domain Eukaryota; kingdom Metazoa; phylum Arthropoda; class Malacostraca; order Decapoda; family Palinuridae; genus Panulirus; species Panulirus ornatus. The sequence continues at coordinate 101,049,801 of NC_092225.1, read as the reverse complement.
GTGGCCTTTGTTGTCTCTTAATAGCGCTACCTCGCGCGCATGTGGAGGGAGGGGGTTGTCATCTCATGTGTGGTGGGGTGGCAATGGGAATGAATAAGGGCAGACAGTATGAATCAAGTACATGTGTATACATGCATATGTCTGTGTATGTATATATAAATATATGTATACGTTGAAATGTATAGGTATGTATATGTGTGTGTGTGGACGTGTATGTATATATATGTGTATGTGGGTGGGTTGGGCCATTCTTTCGTCTGTTTCCTTGTGTTACCTCACTAACGCGGGAGACAGTGACAAAGTATAATAAATAAATATAAAAATATAATTAACAATGTCCTCAGTCAAACTGTTCCACTCATCAATCACTCTCAAAATCAAAACATTGTGGGAGAGGTTAAGCATGAGTTTAAAAGGTTATGTTAGAACGATAAGCTGTCTGAACTTCTCTCTTTACAACTTCTCTTTTGTGTAAACGTACGATGTTATGGGTGAGATTAATGCATGCTATTACGGATGATGTTCAGGATGTGGCAGAGCATGATATGGATGGTTCAGTTAGGATGAATATTAGTCTGTATTACTGTTTTTCAGCACTGCCTTGCGAGACACCATTATCTGTTTGGCAAATGTCACCTAAAACACCAGTGGCATTTATTAAGGTTGAAGGTAACATTAAAGGTGAGGTTGATGGGAAGGTTATGGGCGAGTTTGTGTGCCAGTTAAAAGTTACATTAGGATGAGCAGTTGTCTTATCTTCTCAGCATCTCCTTTATGACAATTTAGTCGGGTTGAGAGTGAAGTTCAGGATGATGTTGAAGTATGATACTGTGGATGAGATACACGAGCCAGGGTGACAACTGCTGTTTTCTAACACTGTCCTGTCGGGCAGAGGTGTTGCGTTTATGTCAGTTTCATTTACCTGTTGGACACCTCTGGTGTGTTTGCATCAGACTCCTTTGTTCAGTGGGGCAATGCTGTTGTCATGTATATTCTAATGTCCTATGAGGCATCGCTAGCAACTGTTGAGGTTATGCTTAAATGCATGGGTGAGGTTGACAGAAAGGTAATGGGTAAGGGTATGTCTGAGTTTAGAGGTTATGTTCAGGTAAGCACTTGTCTAGTCTTCTGTCTCAACATTTCTGTGGCAGCCTGCGAGGCTGAGAAGTATGATAAAGGTAAGGATCATGATGAATACTGTGACTGAAGTTTAGGGTGAGGTTCTGCAAGAGTCTTAAAGTTTGAGGTGAATAAAACTTGACCTAAAATTACGTTTTATAACAAACGCGGGAGACAGCGACAAAGTATAAAAAAAAAAAAAAAAATAACACTGTCCTGTGGCGTGCCTCTGCTGGTGCTTTCATGCCTTCCATCCCTGAGGCACCAGTATCAAATTCAGCCCCTTACCTGTCTACCATGCAAAATATACATATACAGTGTAAATGTATACATATTTCACCAGGGATAGTTCATTTCACTATGGAAAACTTCAAAGTATAAACAAATACCTATTTCCAATAAGATCCTCACTCCTGTAAATCTTTGGGTTTAAAGATCAATGCCAATGATAATGATGTTTTTTTCTAAAGTTTTAAGTCCATATTATTAATAATTACAGGTCTACCCGGCATATTCATCATTTGCATAAATCTCGTGATTTCATAGTGGTCCTCCTATCATGTTTCAGTTTAGTTGGAACTTCTTATGAACATTCTAAGTACTACCTAGTTTTTGCACTTAAGGGTTAAGAGAGAGAAAGAGAAAGAATGATATTGCTACGGTGAGGAAACTGTCAATGATTACGTTTTAGATCCCACAGCATAAACGTTCGCCAAGCCACCATAACAACATGACATCCCAGCTTTTTGAGTGAAAAATGAGGCAATACATATAAAAAAAACAATATGTACAAATAATTAATAGTCTAAGGAAAAATGACATACTGACAAAGTAGAGAAAAATATTAGTTTGTATATTTACCGGCAGCAGCTCAGCTGATTCACCAATGTTGTTACTGTGATGGTCGACCACAACAACACTAGACACCCGGGAGGCTGGCCAGGCTGGCCTTAACCTTCATATGATAAACTTGGGTTACATTAGGCTACAATAGCACAAAATATCTACAACATATTCTATTTGTTATGAATAATCTTGAGCCTAAAAGACCATAATTAGGTTTTGATTTTATGTAGACACTGTCAAGCATGAGCCGGTAAACACACTGAGCAAATACTAGTGTGGCAGCGTTCAAACACTAAGGAGAGAATGGCTGAATTTACATATATGTGTGTGTATGGTCTTAGAATTATCTTAAATCTTAGCATGTGAAGGTGTTCAATATTCTTTCAACTGGTCGTTATAACTTGAAGTTGATGGTCTTAATGATCGTAGATGTCGACAGGCCTGAAGCCCTGATAATCATAGGTTACGTGCAGGGTACACGTTCTTGGAGAGGGGTAAAGAAATATGGCACACAACATTGATTATATTGTACATGGAAAATGCCTCATAGCGATGTGCGATCCCTACCTCAATTAGGGTCCCAAAGTGCCCTCTTACTTTGGTTTCTAGTGATCTGCCGCAGAACCTTTTACAACGTACACAACCATGGTAAAATCAGATTTACTGTGCAGACCCATATGTGGTATTTATTTGCCTTTTGATATCTCATTGGAACATAGTCAGGTACAAAAAGAAACTACTGCTGCAGGGGAGGGAGAAGGTTGCCAGAGTCCCGTGGTGCTTCTGTAGAAGAGAGAAAGCGTTCCTAGAATTCGCATGCTTCTGCAGGGAAAAAGGTGTTGCTAAGGTTCCGGTATACTGCTATAGGGGATGTGAGGCCTTTATATATATATATATATATATATATATATATATATATATATATATATATATATATATATATATATATATATTAAGTCCGTGTTGATAGTTATGAAGGTGAAATTGCAATTCAGTAGATCATATCATTTTATTTGACATGTAATTTTTCAATACACGTGGAACACCATGTTTCACGGAGACAATCCGCCTCATCAGGTGCCAATAATTCCCACCACCACCACCACAATATTCCATCTCCACTCCAGCCAGACAATACACTGGCCTGACTGACCCACAGTGACCGTTAAAGGGAGAGTTGGGAATGCCAGTGTCACTTGGTTAAGGGGTTGGCTTGGGTAACAAGATGTGTGTTCGGGTGTTTTTATGTTTTCATTTGTTGATCATTTTTTAAGAATAATGTGGATGATAATAGGATGGGCTTTAAAAGTTGCCTTGCGGCCAAATTAGAGTTCTTAGCATTAGCAATTCAGAGAGATTCAATGGTATTAAGGTGTAAGTGACCATCTACCATTGCAGGTCAATGTGGTGACCTATTCAGGTGATATGAAGCCCATATACGCCAGGTGGGAAGCAAATGACAATACAGACACCATAAGGACATTGCTCCACCACAAGGATATGGAAACCAAACATGACCATCATATCCTTACCAGTGTATATTTTCACCTGTTGACGAAATGCTCGTCCACATGAAACGATGAGGATCGTTATACAACTGAACAGAGCAGTTGCCTCTAATTCCTTAAAAAGTTTCTTCATAATCAAACAAGTATGACTAGGAAATGATGAGGACGAAACATGACAAGCTCCCTTAAGGCAAGATCCTCCACAACAGAGAAGTACCCTTAATTTTAGGGCCCTCAGGCACAGCTCTCTCCAATAGAGCCTAGTCGATGCAAATAACATGAACGGTTTCTAACACAGTATATCACAGATAACTATTCCAAGCTATGTACCATAAGTTTTAAACAAAACCGTTGCACGACGAGACTACCATGCTATCAAACATACCTATCTTTGACCTTAGAGAGTGACCTCATATTTCCACATATTACTCAGAGCCCAAAATATTTGCTCCCTCACCCATCTTATGGCTCACTTCAGCTCCCATAGTTCCATTCGCTGTCATATACACTTCCAGGTATCTAAAACACTCCACATTCTCCAAATTCTCTTCATTTATACTAATACTCCAAATAATCTCTTTTCACTGCTAAACCTGATAATCTTGCTTTTATTCACATTTACTCTTTACTTTCTCTTCTCACACACCCTCCCAAACCCAAATACTAAATTCTGTTGCATATAGGAGTGGATAAAACGAATCCCCAGTGACTAAATCTTCGATTTCTTTCTCTTTCCAAACTAAAAAAAAATAATCCCACTCCATTTTGATAATTTTTCGATCTAGTTTTACACTTTCGATTCATGAGCAGCGAACAAATATCAAATTATGAGACATTTAAAATCTTGTTCTGGCCTTACCTCATGTTGCTGTACTTGTGGGGATCTGACTTATGTCTATAGTATCATTATAATGTTCCAAGAAATGTAGTAGAAAAACAAAACTAATCACAGAATAAAGCATCTTTTATTCTTCATTCCTTAACCTAGAAGCCATTTACAATAATAACACCATGAATATGATCAATACATTTTGTACATGTAGTGAGCCTGACATTGTTATAATACAAGAATACTATATGGTGTAATACAATAGTCAAACAACAAGTATTATAACCACTTCACACAAATATGACCGGAACAAAATCGCGCGACTTACATGTTAACCAGACATCACTCCCAAAGACCGTATAAAAAAAGCTATGTACTAATTGAAATAATTAACTTAGTTAACAATAAGTATCCTATAACATTCCTGCAGTATAAGACGATGTCAAGATCACATACCAACTGACAATACTAATGGGATGAAAATTACTGTGAAGTTCTGTATCCCATAAATGCCATGTGAATTTCAGCCTGGTCAGGCGTAACATCTTAGACTTATAGAATCTTCCAAATTTCTTGATTTAGACTAAATGCATTTTCCTTAACACACGGAAATAAAAGGACCTAAACTACTGGGAAAGGCTGGAGACTAGATTTACCCACTTTGGAAGAGAGAAGGCCAAGGGTTAACCTAATTACAACCTTTAAGTTTTTCAAAAAGAGATCGACAAAGTGAACAGTTCTTCGAGAGATGCATGGATAGAGCAACCAGAGGACATAAAATGAAATGAGCAAGAAACTCCTAATTAACGATGCAAATAAATACTTTTAAAGTATAAGAGTTGTGGATGAATGGAATAGATTGACTGAGGACATGTTTAATGCAGAGAGCATACATAAATCTAAAAAAAAAAGTTGCATGACAGCAGAGAATGTTCAAGAGATGGGGCCCCACAAGTATAGAACTTCTCTCCCCGTACACTACAAATTGGCAATTACTCAAATTTGAAGAGACGATGCAAGAGTCAAACAGTGAGTATTGTTTCTTAGTTTCAGTTTTGTTCACTTTTGAAACGTACCCCCAACATCAAAGGCTGCCGATGGCAATTTCCAGAACGTATCAGTGCGAGTACTGCTAAACTTACATGCTGAATATATTCTAAGAAGTAGAAACCTTAAATTACATTTAGCCAGGGAAACTGGTAGATCTGAGAAACCAGACCGAACTCCTGAGGTTGCGAGCCGAAGCCTAGCCAGTGCCGCAGTAGGCGACGAAGTAGACGAAGAGGAAGAAGCAGTAGACGCCGACGAGCAGGGCGCGAGAGATGAAGCTGGCCTTCTGTATCACCTGCTTCAGGAGTCGTCGGAACCCAGAGGTCTCTTCCTCACTCGTGACCTTACCTTCTCCATCTTCGGGACTATCTGATTTCTAAAAGGGAAGAAATACAAAGAGGTTTAGTGAAATGACGACGGTACGTGACAGACAACTGAGGTCGGTTCCAGCGTCGTCTGTACAAATTATGAAGGTATGAAAGTCAGACGGGCAGACAGAGGTACGAAGAATGATTATGATGTAAGTTATTAAGATGGTTAAGTGCTTGTATGTTGTTGGTTTTTACTACCCATTGATTGTCATATTGCCTTATGGTAAGAATATATATATATATATATATATATATATATATATATATATATATATATATATATATATATATATATATATGTTTATATTATTTTTTTTTCTTATTATACTTTGTCGCTGTCTCCCGCGTTTGCGAGGTAGCGCAAGGAAACAGACGAAAGAAATGGCCCAACCCCCCCCCATACACATGTATATACATACGTCCACACACGCAAATATACATACCTACACAGCTTTCCATGGTTTACCCCAGACGCCTCACATGCCCTGATTCAATCCACTGACAGCACGTCAACCCCGGTATACCACATCGCTCCAATCCACTCTATTCCTTGCCCTCCTTTCACCCTCCTGCATGTTCAGGCCCCGATCACACAAAATCTTTTTCACTCCATCTTTCCACCTCCAATTTGGTCTCCCTCTTCTCCTTGTTCCCTCCACCTCCGACACATATATCCTCTTGGTCAATCTTTCCTCACTCATCCTCTCCATGTGCCCAAACCACTTCAAAACACCCTCTTCTGCTCTCTCAACCACGCTCTTTTTATTTCCACACATCTCTCTTACCCTTACGTTACTCACTCGATCAAACCACCTCACACCACACATTGTCCTCAAACATCTCATTTCCAGCACATCCATCCTCCTGCGCACAACTCTATCCACAGCCCACGCCTCGCAACCATACAACATTGTTGGAACCACTATTCCTTCAAACATACCCATTTTTGCTTTCCGAGATAATGTTCTCGACTTCCACACATTCTTCAAGGCCCCCAGGATTTTCGCCCCCTCCCCCACCCTATGATCCACTTCCGCTTCCATGGTTCCATCCGCTGCCAGATCCACTCCCAGATATCTAAAACACTTCACTTCCTCCAGTTTTTCTCCATTCAAACTTACCTCCCAATTGACTTGACCCTCAACCCTACTGTACCTAATAACCTTGCTCTTATTCACAGATTCACAGATTGGGGAAGAGCAGTGTGGTTTCAGAAGTGGTAGAGGATGTGTGGATCAGGTGTTTGCTTTGAAGAATGTATGTGAGAAATACTTAGAAAAGCAAATGGATTTGTATGTAGCATTTATGGATCTGGAGAAGGCATATGATAGAGTTGATAGAGATGCTCTGTGGAAGGTATTAAGAATATATGGTGTGGGAGGAAAGTTGTTAGAAGCAGTGAAAAGTTTTTATCGAGGATGTAAGGCATGTGTACGTGTAGGAAGAGAGGAAAGTGATTGGTTCTCAGTGAATGTAGGTTTGCGGCAGGGGTGTGTGATGTCTCCATGGTTGTTTAATTTGTTTATGGATGGGGTTGTTAGGGAGGTAAATGCAAGAGTTTTGGAAAGAGGGGCAAGTATGAAGTCTGTTGGGGATGAGAGAGCTTGGGAAGTGAGTCAGTTGTTGTTCGCTGATGATACAGCGCTGGTGGCTGATTCATGTGAGAAACTGCAGAAGCTGGTGACTGAGTTTGGAAAAGTGTGTGGAAGAAGAAAGTTAAGAGTAAATGTGAATATATATATATATATATATATATATATTTTTTTTTTTTTCATACTATTCGCTATTTCCCGCGATAGCAAGGTAGCGTTAAGAACAGAGGACTGGGCCTTTGAGGGAATATCCTCACCTGGACCTCTTCTCTGTTCCTTCTTTTGGAAAATTAAAAAAAAAAAAAAAAAAACGAGAGGGGAGGATTTCCAGCCCCCCGCTCCCTTCCCTTTTAGTCGCCTTCTACGACACGCAGGGGATACGTGGGAAGTATTCTTTCTCCCCTATCCCCAGGAAATATATATATATATATATATATATATATATATATATATATATATATATATATATATATATATGTATATATATATATATATATATATATATATATATATATATATATATATATATACATATATATATATATATATATATATATATATATATATATATATATATATATTTTTTTTTTTTTTTTTTTTCATACTATTCGCCATTTCCCGCGATAGCGAGGTAGCGTTAAGAACAGAGGACTGGGCCTTTGAGGGAATATCCTCACCTGGCCCTCTTCTCTGTTCCTTCTTTTGGAAAATTAAAAAAAAAAAAAAACGAGAGGGGAGGATTTCCAGCCCCCCGCTCCCTTCCCTTTTAGTCGCCTTCTACGACACGCAGGGAATACGTGGGATGTGTTCTTTCTCCCCTATCCCCAGGGAAATATATATATATATATATATATATATATATATATATATATATATATATATATATATATATATATATATAATTTTTTTCATACGTATTCGCCATTTTCCGCGTTAGCGAGGTATCGTCAAGAACATAGTACTGTGCCTTAGAGGGAAAATCCTCCCTTGCCTCCCTTCTCTGTTCCTTCTTTTGTTAAAGGAAAAACTGGAGGGGAGGGTTTCCAGCACCTCGCTCCCATCCATTCTAATCGACTTCTACGACACGCAGGGAATGCGTGGGAAGTATTCTTTCTTCCCTATCCCCTGGGGGAAAGTGAGGACATTCCCTCTAAGGCTCAATCCTCTGTTCTTAACGCTACCTCGCCAATGCGGGACATGGTGAATATATATATATATATATACATATATATATATATATATATATATATATATATATATATATATATATACACAGAACCTTCACTTCACCGTGAAGAGATATATGCAACAATCACCACTCACTTTTCTGTGGTGACTGTTGCACACACACACACACATATATATATATATATATATATATATATATATATATATATATATACAAACCTTCAACAGCCAGGATCGAACCCGGGACCTCTGTGCAACAGGCGGGAGCGATACCGCTAGGCGATCATAGCCTAGAGGTAGCGCTCCCGCCTGTTGCACAGGAGTTCTGGGTTCGATCCTGGCTGTTGGAGGTTTGTATGTTCTATGAAGGTGCGCGTTCATATGCACTTTGTTCGTATATACATATATACTATTGGCGATGGTACCTTTTCACTGGCAGTGCAACCACAAACGGGCGGAGGACGGTAACACACACACACACACACACACACACATATATATATATATATATATATATATATATATATATATATATATATATATATATAGCGGAAAAAGAGAGAGCGTGTATGGTTTTAGGCCAAAAACCTGTATAACCAACCAGCAAATATACTGGGCCGTATATGCAATGAGATTCAGTATGCCTTGAGGACTATCTTGAACACCTGAAGACATTGTTGAAGATTTCTCGAGTGGTGGTGATCACTCGACGATGACGGGTTAAGTGACTCTGACAGCTGATGGGCCTGAAAAACCCACATAACGAACCAAACAACACATTTCGCAGCTTCAAACAGACCCAGTGGGCCAATGGCGAATCTGTGATGGACTAGTAAGGTGTAACCGAACTTTGCCTACTTAAGGTTACAGTGTAAGTACAGAGTAAACTTTGGCGAGGCTATAGAGTCTATCCTGTACCTGCTGCTGACTGTAGCGCAGCCTTGGAGTTGCAGGGACTCGTCAACATGGAGTCCTGAGATTGTATAACATCAACAGATCAGTTATAATGAGGTGCTAGGGTTCAGCTTTGAAATCTACTTTTTCCCCAAAGTTCTACTTCTAACTCTCTAATGCCCATCATACTCTTAACAACCCTCCAAAAAAAATTTCCTTCTCAGTTTTCCTAACTTTCTCTTCCTCACCTCACTCCCAAAAGCTCTCCAACCAACACCTCCAAAATTCCTAAACTCCCAACACCTTTCCTCTCCAATTAACAATCGAGCGATTTTCGTGGCTTTATCTCCAGCCTCCTGCGATTTACATGGGTCATATAAATCCAGGTAATGATATCGTGTCTTAGATTTATCCATAACACCTAAAGAAGGTGTTAAAAGATTTTTCGACTGTTTATAACTTGAACGGTGGCGGCTTATCGTGCCCCTGGCACTTGATTGACTTAAAAGCCCAGGTAACGAACCAACCAACATTATGTGGTAACGTGCGCTAAACTTACATGTGAGAATTTTTCAAGGACCACACACCAGTCGATAGCTACTGAGTCCTGACGAAATACTATGGGACGGTGAAGACCGAAAGGTGGGGCTCACTTGTGTGTTGGGTCCGAGCCAACCTGACATGGGAAATCTGACGTTTTGATAATCATTGTTTGTCTTTACGTATATCTAATTATGTCGACGCAAAATTGGTTGGTTGGTTGGGCTGTAAGCCTATCAACTGCCAAGGTCATTAAGCTCGTTAACGTCAAGCAAAATCCACCAACTGAAAAATCTTTTAACTCCTTCGTCAGGTGCTAGGATGATTATAAGACCACATACACTCTCACTATGCATGTGGCCAGTAAGACGTACGGTATGGTCCGAATTCTCGTTTAATGACATCTTCTGACCAATGTTGGGAACACGACCCCTCCTGACCGATGTCGGGAACACGACCTCTCTTCACCAATGTCAGGAACACGACCTCTCCTGACCACTGTCTGGAACACGACCTCTCCTGACCAATGTCTGGACACGACCTCTCCTGACCAATGTCTGGAACACGACCTCTCCTGACGAATGTCGGGAAACCGACCTCTCCTGACCACATTCTGGAACACGAACTCTTCTGACCAATATCAGGAACACGACCTTTCCTGGCCAATATCAGGAACGTGACCTCTCTGACCAATGTTAGGAACACGACCTCTCCTGACGAATGTCGGGAACACGACCTCTCGACCAAATTCAGGAACACGACCTCTCCTGATGAATGTCAGGAGCAGGACCTCCCCTGACTAATATTAGGAACACGACCTCTCCGTACTAATGTTAGGGGGACACGACCTCTCCTGTTAAATATCAAGAACATGACCTCCCCCTGACCAAAATCAGGAACACGACTTCTCCTGACCACAAAGAACACCACTGATTAAATACTACAAACATGAGGAACACGAGACCACAGCATAAGACCCTCACCTTCTCCTCGGGAGCATTGCTTCCCCGGATCTGGCAGACGATTATGTGCACAAGGGTCCCGAAGATGACGATGAGGGAGATAGCCGTGAAGATGTCTATGGCGCGGATGTAGGGCACGGAGGCCAGGGACTCCTTGTAGACGTTGTAGAAGGAGGCGATGGTGATCAGTGGGATGAGGGTGAGGAGGAGCCGCGCCAGGAACTGACCGGCTGGGATGAGGAAGCCAAACCAGGCGACGATGACGAGGAAGATGGTGGGTAGGTACCACTCCAGCAGGTAAGTCCCGAACTCCCTGCGGACCGTCATGCTCACCTCCATACAACTGTAGTCACCTGGGAACCAGAGAATGAACGACACGTCATTAGAAAAAAACAAAGATAAGCAACGAAGTTTGGTGATTGCTAATTGTACATCAGAAGTTTAGAATCATTGTCTATATCATAATCATACGAATCAAACCATCACAAAAATTACTATAATTACTGTCCTCATTACTGCTAAAATCGATACCAATGACATTTTATTTAAGTGCTTATTTGGATAGTATTATGCGTACAGACTGATCAAGACACTCTTAAATGTCACACATGATAATAATAATAATACTAATAATAATGATAATAATAATAATAATAATAATGATAATAGTAATAATATTTTTGATATTCCTTACACTAATTATACTCTAATCTCATTGCTCACCTCCTCGTATTAATCACATATACCTGGGTTCAAATCCTGTTTTCCCTCTTTAAATTAGTTAATTTTGCCCTTTCCTTTTTTTTTTCACTTATTCTTCATCTGTTTAGCGTCTGTTAAATATATTTTTTTTCTTACATAAAGATCAAGTAGCTATGGTGCAGCTTGCGACCTCGTACCTGTGGACGTCTTGGAGTCGCAGTGGTCCGTCATGGTCTTCTGGATGGAGAACCTGTTGCTGTGTAGTTGTTTGCCGAAGGTAACGCCGCTGCTGCTCGCCATCTCGAACACCAAGTCCTCAGTCGTGTACCCGTCTAGCAGGACAGAGAGAAACATTAGGTGTCTGAAACCTGGACTTCACTCACAGTCTAAAATGTCTTTGACCATATGCAGGTCGCATGTAGGAATTATATACAATGATGCGTTAGGAAAACGAATTAAAAACACGAATAAGATTATCATAAAGTGCAGGGAAAGTTATATGCTGGATTCACTGGCTTTCATCAATGTAATGACCGTTAATTTAAAACCAGTCCATACCATGTTAAACAAACATCTTAATGTTTTCTGTTCATTTTAGGGAAAAAAGGATGAAAAACGAAAGTAAAAGTATTTGAAACTTCCTGCAACACACACACACACACACACACACACACATCCTCCTCCTAGGAGCAACTACACAGAGGCCGCCCTGTGCCAGTAATGGCACCCCGAGCACACACACACCCAACCTGTGCCAGTAATGGCACACCTGAGAATGGGTCGTCACTGGCAAGAGCCCATGCCAAGCTTAGTACTGACCTATATCTATACACACAAGGTATTAGTAATGGAAAGTTTCACATAAAAGTTAACTACTTACTAATGTGTGATATTCAATACACATCGTTGACCTGCACATCATTAAATTGTCCATCTTAGGTACGACGGTAAGACCATTGAACATGACGGTACGAGCCTTGGGTGGGTCAGGTTAGTTTAAGTTGGGTTGGGAAAGGTCACCTGGGTTACCACAAGTTATTCCATAAATCCTGAGTTGTTTTGGATGATAAATTCCTTGGAAGATGCCAGCATTCTTAGGGCGTTAGGCTATCACTCTACCTAGTTATCCTACGAAGTTATTCTTAGCATAGAAGATTGGATTAAATTATGGAGGAGATTTTTAACCTAGTTACGACTAATTATGGAGGAGGTTTTTAACCTAGTTACGACTAATTATGGAGGAGGTATTTAACCTAGTTATGTCTGGGACACAAGAATGAATTGAAATATAGTGTAAGTTTTGAGGATGACAAAAAATAAAGATGTTTTATAGAAAAAAGAATATACTAGAGTGTTCTATTTAAGAGTGTGACACACTGTCCAGTTTTAGATCGGGAGGAAATAGACAAACCTATCAGATTTTTAAAGATGTACTAATGAGGTTGTCAAAGTCTGGACATAATGCACAACGGCATATTGTTAAAAGTCGACAATTAGTTGGGGCTCCTCATCACTCGAGAATACGAGAAAAAACATTCAAATCAGACATTTCGAGTATGTTTCTCACGTCCGCCATATTTCCTAAGACGTCCTATCTTTTAACATCGTAAGCGAAAAGGACGACACTCATTTCTGAGCCTACCACTATTTTAGGATTACTGGTTACCATTTGGCTACGAAAGGAGTATGTGAGGTATAATCAAGTCCTCACCGTAGCTATAATACTGCAAATTATTCATCATATCAATAAGCGTCGAGATTGATGTCCGCTATATCGAGCGAAACCTCAAGCAAGCGGTAGAAGACCCCCTGACATTTCAGGGTCTGAGCTTGCCAATGGTGTCTTTTCACATATATCTTTGAACAGAAATTATCGCAGATAAGCTCATCTATGACAGGAGAAATGAAACAATATCCTCGCAGTTTTCCGATATCTATACTCTAAAGTAACTGTTCGTTGTTATCATACACTTACGCATCTTGTACAGTAACCTGATAACTGTAACTAACTTTTTATTCATACTACCACCTCCAAGAGCCCATCAAAAACCTCTAATTTTCTTAATCTCATATAACTCGTCTCTTCAATTAATACTCCGAAGAATCCTTTAAGATGCTACCGGACTTCGCCTGCTTCAAATTACACAGAGTGAAAAGCTACTTCCGCGAGGCTGTATCGTTGTCAGTTAGTGTAACTAGTCTAATCATCGAACTCGCTTCAAAAGAGTTCATCCTCTCCCTGCTAATGAGTGTAGCGCAAGCTTTGGAGACACAGGAGTCCCTGGAAAAAAGGGTCATGGGGAACACCAAGGCCCTTTCAGAAAAGGGTCCTGGGTTAAATTACATAGAAACAGAATTCTCCAACGAGATCCTCCTAAATTTTTTCGACTGCTCTAACGTATCCCTCCGAGTCCACAATAAAGGTAAGCGCAGCTTTATCTCAAGCTTCGCCCCCTATCCTAAGAGTTGTCCACCTTCGTTCTAACTTGCAGCTGTAACACACACCCACACACTGTGGCAAGTCCCTCTCATAAGTAAGTAAAGTAAGTAATCATTCTCTCAGTACTAACAGCTTGCTATCCTGATGTAGCAGGTCTGGACGTCGTGCGGGAACCTTGCCAGATCCATAGGGCAGGACTGGTGCAGGGATATCCTGAAACACAAGTAATCAGTAACAATAAAAAACTGCAACCAATATCCATAAGCTATATATATATATATATATATATATATATATATATATATATATATATATATATATATATATATAAACACCTGACGGTTTACTAATTTTCGACAGGTGTGAACAACTTAACTAGGATTGCCTTATTGATCCTGACTATCAATTGGTTTTAAGCCCGAATAACCAACAGACCTAAAATGCATTAATGAATAATAACGATTCAAGAAAATCTCGTTATCAAAATTAGGGCCCAAGCCAAGCAAAGACGTGGTTAACCTTACAATAACTGATAATGAAAAAAAAAAAAGGGTCCGTTCCAGGTGGACACCCGACAATTCTGATCAAACAAAAGATAATTCCTATGAGTCCACGTAGAAAATCGTGGACTCATAGGAATATCTTGATCACGCGCAAAATTGTGATCCTTTCCAACACAAGATAATATGAAAAATATGTGTTTAGGCCGAATGAAGTACGCAAAATCTTGCTACATTTTGTTAAAATTGTGTTGAATCAAGATGAAGTGAGGCTTGGCCATTGTCATATACGTTATAACCCATACAAGGAAGGGGCCTGAAGAAATTGATAATAAAAAAAAAAACATGGAATTATGAGTGGCTTCGTGCAGGAACATATCCAGTCATGAAGGAAGCTTTATGGAAAAACAATTCAAACACCAGATGTCATCGTGAACTGTATAACATTAGGAGATATGTATTCATCAAAGGTAATTACTCAAATACTGAAGCTTTACATGACATTATGAACTCTGCCTCATTATGATGTGTGTGTGTGTGGGTGAGTGGGTTGGGCCATTCTTTCGTCTGTTTCCTTGCGCTACCTCGTTAACGCGGGAGACAGCGACTATATATATATATATATATATATATATATATATATATATATATATATATATATATATAGAGGATGTAAGGCATGTGTACGTGTAGGAAGAGAGGAAAGTGATTGGTTCTCAGTGAATGTAGGTTGCTGCGGGTGGGGTGTGTGATGTCTCCATGGTTGTTTAATTTGTTTATGGATGGGGTTGTTAGGGAGGTAAATGCAAGAGTCTTGGAAAGAGGGGCAAGTATGAAGTCTGTTGGGGATGAGAGAGCTTGGGAAGTGAGTCAGTTGTTGTTCGCTGATGATACAGCGCTGGTGGCGGATTCATGTGAGAAACTGCAGAAGCTGGTGACGGAGTTTGGTAAAGTGTGTGGAAGAAGAAAGTTAAGAGTAAATGTGAATAAGAGCAAGGTTATTAGGTACAGTAGGGTTGAGGGTCAAGTCAATTGGGAGGTGAGTTTGAATGGAGAAAAACTGGAGGAAGTGAAGTGTTTTAGATATCTGGGAGTGGATCTGTCAGCGGATGGAACCATGGAAGCGGAAGTGGATCATAGGGTGGGGGAGGGGGCGAAAATTTTGGGAGCCTTGAAAAATGTGTGGAAGTCGAGAACATTATCCCGGAAAGCAAAAATGGGTATGTTTGAAGGAATAGTAGTTCCAACAATGTTGTATGGTTGCGAGGCGTGGGCTATGGATAGAGTTGTGCGCAGGAGGATGGATGTGCTGGAAATGAGATGTTTGAGGACAATGTGTGGTGTGAGGTGGTATGATCGAGTAAGTAACGTAAGGGTAAGAGAGATGTGTGGAAATAAAAAGAGCGTGGTTGAGAGAGCAGAAGAGGGTGTTTTGAAATGGTTTGGGCACATGGAGAGAATGAGTGAGGAGAGATTGACCAAGAGGATATATGTGTCGGAGGTGGAGGGAACGAGGAGAAGAGGGAGACCAAATTGGAGGTGGAAAGATGGAGTGAAAAGGATTTTGTGTGATCGGGGCCTGAACATGCAGGAGGGTGAAAGGAGGGCAAGGAATAGAGTGAATTGGAGCGATGTGGTATACAGGGGTTGACGTGCTGTCAGTGGATTGAATCAAGGCATGTGAAGCGTCCGGGGTAAACCATGGAAAGCTGTGTAGGTATGTATATTTGCGTGTGTGGACGTGTGTATGTACATGTGTATGGGGGGGGGTTGGGCCATTTCTTTCGTCTGTTTCCTTGCGCTACCTCGCAAACGCGGGAGACAGCGACAAAGTATAATAAAATAAAAAAAATAATATATATATATATACTTGATTGTCGTTTCCTGCCTTAGCGAATGAGCGTCACGAACAGATAGAGAAAGGCCACATCCACTCATCTATTCTCTAGCTGTTACGTGTAATGCATCGAAACCACAGCCCCCTATCCCCACCACATCCAGGCCCCACAGACCTATCCAGGGTTCACCCCGGGCGCTTTACATGCCCTGGCTCAGTCCACTGGCAGCACGTCGACCCTAGTATACTACATCGTTCCAATTCACTGTATCTCGTGCACGCCTCTCGTATACATCTCACCTGGTGCTGTAGATGAGCCGGCCGTCCGGGAACACTCTGAGGTAGCTCTCTGGGTGGACCGACTTGTACTGGGTCATCTTGGCCAGCTTGAAGAAGGCGTCTGGCAGCCAGGCCAAGGTGGGATCCAGCACTGTCACATACTGCACTCCTGCTGGTACAATCACCGGTTTAGTAGCCAATATCTTTAAGGTCAGAATGATAAACTAAGAGAAAGTAGCAATATTGTTCATCTGCATCCGTTCACATGTCTCTTATCTAATTTTCGATCGATAACAGAACTTGCATTGATTTCCAATGCCCATTTATCTCTCTCTCTCTCTCTCTCTCTCTCTCTCTCTCTCTCTCTCTCTCTCTCTCTCTCTCTATATATATATATATATATATATATATATATATATATATAAATATATATATATATATATATATATATATATATATATATATATATATATATATATATATATATATATATATCCCTGGGGATAGGGGAGAAAGAATACTTCCCACGTATTCCCTGCGTGTCGTAGAAGGCGACTAAAAGGGAAGGGAGCTGGGGGCTGGAAATCCTCCCCTCTCGTTTTTAGTTTTCCTAATGAAGGAACAGAGGAGGGGGCCAAGTGAGGATATTCCCTCAAAGGCTCAGTCCTCTGTTCTTAGCGCTACCTTGCTGATGTGGGAAATGGCGAATAGTATAAATATATATATATATATATATATATATATATATATATATATATATATATTTTTTTTTTTTATTTTTTATTATACTTTGTCGCTGTCTCCCGCGTTTGCGAGGTAGCGCAAGGAAACAGACGAAAGAAATGGCCCCCCCCCCCATACACATGTATATACATACGTCCACACACGCAAATATACATACCTTATATATATATATATATATATATATATATATATTTTTTTTTTTTATACTTTGTCGCTGTCTCCCGCGTTTGCGAGGTAGCGCAAGGAAACAGACGAAAGAAATGCCCCCCCCCCCCATACACATGTATATACATACGTCCACACACGCAAATATACATACCTACACAGCTTTCCATGGTTTACCCCAGACGCTTCACATGCCCTGCTTCAATCCACTGACAGCACGTCAACCCCGGTATACCACATCGCTCCAATTCACTCTATTCCTTGCCCTCCTTTCACCCTCCTGCATGTTCAGGCCCCGATCACACAAAATCTTTTTCACTCCATCTTTCCACCTCCAATTTGGTCTCCCTCTTCTCCTTGTTCCCTCCACCTCCGACACATATATCCTCTTGGTCAATCTTTCCTCACTCATCCTCTCCATGTGCCCAAGCCACTTCAAAACACCCTCTTCTGCTCTCTCAACCACGCTCTTTTTATTTCCACACATCTCTCTTACCCTTACGTTACTCACTCGATCAAACCACCTCACACCACACATTGTCCTCAAACATCTCATTTCCAGCACATCCATCCTCCTGCGCACAACTCTATCCATAGCCCACGCTATATATATATATATATATATATATATATATATATATAGGGTGGGGGAGGGGGCGAAAGTTTTGGGAGCCTTGAAAAATGTGTGGAAGTCGAGAACATTATCTCGGAAAGCGAAAATGGGTATGTTTGAGGGAATAGTGGTTCCAACAATGTTGTATGGTTGCGAGGCGTGGGCTATGGATAGAGATGTGCGCAGGAGGATGGATGTGCTGGAAATGAGATGTTTGAGGACAATGTGTGGTGTGAGGTGGTTTGATCGAGTAAGTAACGTGAGGGTAAGAGAGATGTGTGGAAATAAAAAGAGCGTGGTTGAGAGAGCAGAGGAGGGTGTTTTGAAATGGTTTGGGCACATGGAGAGAATGAGTGAGGAGAGATTGACCAAGAGGATATATGTGTCGGAGGTGGAGGGAACGAGGAGAAGAGGGAGACCAAATTGGAGGTGGAAAGATGGAGTGAAGGGGATTTTGTGTGATCGGGGCCTGAACATGCAGGAGGGTGAAAGGAGGGCAAGAAATAGAGTGAATTGGAGTCATGTGGTATACAGGGGTTGACGTGCTGTCAGTGGATTGAAGCAAGGCATGTGAAGCGTCTGGGGTAAACCATGGAAAGCTGTGTAGGTATGTATATTTGCGTGTGTGGACGTGTGTATGTACATGTGTATGGGGGGGGGGGGTTGGGCCATTTCTTTCGTCTGTTTCCTTGCGCTACCTCGCAAACGCGGGAGACAGCGACAAAGTATAAAAAAAAAAAAAAAAAAAAAAAAAAAAAATATATATATATATATATATATATATATATATATATATATATTGGAAAGGATCACAGTTTTGCGCGTGATCAAGATATTTCTATGGGTCCACGGGGAAAATGAAACACGAGAAGTTCCCAAGTGCACTTTCGTGTACTAATCACATCATCAGGGGAGGCACAAGAGAGAAATATAACAGTCAGTTGATATATATCGAAGAGACAGGTGTTTTGTCTCTTTCCATATAAATTAAAGAGCATGATTCACTTTGAATTACCCCCGGGGTAAATATATTCAAAGTGCTAGGAATACTGATATTATAATTAATCACCTTACATACTTTCGAATCGGCACCAGTAAGCCATCCAGTAATTAATCGACTTTTAATATCCCATAGTTTCATATTATCATTGGATTGATTGACTTTTTTTTCTTCAAAAGTACAGTTTTTGTATATGCTGAAATCTGAACTAACATCAGTTCAGGAGCTGAAATATCAATTTCAAGTGTATGAAGTTCTCCGGGTTCGCGGGGAAGGCCAAACTCGTCGCCATCTTGAAGTCTAGGGAAAGTGTTATTAAGAAATAAAATCAATTTATCTTACCTAAACCCCAGCCATGAGAGAGAGAGAGAGAGAGAGAGAGAGAGAGAGAGAGAGAGAGAGAGAGAGAGAGAGAGAGAGAGAAACCCCCCCCTCCCGCCTAACCCCAACCTACCTCACCGTGTCACCTCAAAGGTTCCACTAAGGAAAATGAATAACGGTGAGAATAAGCTAACAAAATAACGGTTGCTGCACAGTTGCCAAGGTAGAAAAAAAAAAAAAGCTTTTCATATTTTTAGCCTAGTTTCTAACTGGACAAGACATAAAGTGCTCTTTCAGCCAATAGAATTACTCCTGTGACCTACACCATAACAACAGAACCTTCTCACAACGAAACCCAAAATCGCTTCAGATTCGTCACTGGACAAGACAGTTTTACCTTTGGCTTCGTAGGCCAGACGATAGTCCGTCCAGATCATGCGGAAGGTGGCGTCGAAGGTGGTTCCCTGAGGAGGAGACGAGAGAAAACGGAAAATATTATGACATCACATCAGGTGTTGCAGGGAGGACAGCAATATTCTTGAAAGTTAGATGCACTAAGTTTTTATGTCGATCCACAACCTTCTGCTTATGTCGTATTGATATGACAGAGACATAAGTAGCAACTTTTGAAAGATGTCCCTATTAATATCAAACAATCTAATGGCTTTAAATTATTCAAATTCTTCGAAATTTTAGTTACTACATACATTCTCTGCAGTATATCAAATATTCTATGCCGTCATATTTGATACTGAGGCAGAGGAAGGATGATAAGTGCAATATGCAGTGATATTCCTTCAACTGAATAAATTAGGTTGAAGCAATTCATCATATTTTACACAACACACACACACACACCCGCCTATGAGCTCACTATACTAGAGTTACATATGGGCTGCCATGTGCCAGTAATGGCACCCCGAACACACACGCATCCGACTTGTGCCAGTAATGGCACCCCGAGCACTCACACACCCGACCTGTGCCAGTAATGGCCAACCCCGAGCACAAATACCCGACCTGTGCCAGTAATGGCACCCCGAGCACAAACACCCGACCTGGGCCAGTAATGGCACCCCGAGCACACACACCCGACCTGTGCCACAATGGCACACCCGTATACGAACTGTCATGTACACTCATGACGGTGTTACGCGCAATAATATTGACATTTTTCTCTCCACTAGAAAAACTATATAAAATTTCCAAGGTATTAATGAAATCTACAGAAGTTGCATAAATCCACTGTTACATATATCGAAGATGTATCAATGCAGA
Source organism: Panulirus ornatus (assembly GCF_036320965.1). Lineage (NCBI taxonomy): Eukaryota > Metazoa > Arthropoda > Malacostraca > Decapoda > Palinuridae > Panulirus > Panulirus ornatus. The sequence continues at coordinate 101,029,023 of NC_092225.1, read as the reverse complement.
AGCAGAGAGTACCGAACTCTGAAGTCCATTGTGAAAGAAAAAAAATACCCGAATTCCATCAAGTCTCTAGATGTGATCCTACATTGAATCATCCAACTCTCTACCTCTAAGTGACTGGAGAAGACAAAAGAGCATACGGATCAGTAGTACTACGCCTATACTCACCATGGTCACGTCATCGATGTCGATGTCTCGTACATACATCTGTAGCTGGACAGTGGTCGGTGCTGGCGAAGGAGAAAAGACACGTTAGCTTCACCGGTCAGCTGCCGTTATATGATATATCCCATTTTCAATGATTGATTATATTACGAAAAGAGAAAACTGTATATCGATTTTGATGCTGAACTATATAAAAGGGAGAGGATAAATGAACTTTACTAACACCTTCCATAACCTTGGGCAATAGTACTAAACGTTTAAAATCCCAAGAAAATGAACTTCTTAAAACTTATGGGAAAGGGAAAAATTACCACACGTCAGAAGGTACGGGGAAAGTTGTAAGTTGTAGCCTTCAGAGAGAGAGAGAGAGAGAGAGAGAGAGAGAGAGAGAGAGAGAGAGAGAGAGAGAGAGAGAGAGAGAGAGAAACTGGAATCCAAGAAAAGGTAAAACAAAATTGGCGTCGGAATACAGAGAAGGCGCTTCAAGATATAAAAGGAATTAAAAGCCCCTAATCCAACCAAGTAGGTATATCGAACAAAAACCTACGGGTCATGGGGGGAAAAAAAATAGGCTTTGAAGATGATGAGGAAATAAGTTGAACTTGTGCTCGAGGATGAAGGTAAATATGGAACCACTGAGATAATAAATGCCGGGCAACGAAAAGAGACGAGTCTCCCGCGCGCTGCATCCAGGTCTGTCTGTCAACACAACACTCCGCGCAACATGGGCGGAATCTCACCTCCGTCGGCTGAAGGACGAATGGCGCGGTTGTACAGCTCCGGGTCAGAGAGAATGTCCAACACCTCCCTGTTGGCCGAGGTGGTGGGGGGCTCCTCCTGTGCCAACACCCTGCAGGGGTAAACAACACACAGGTGGATGAGATGTGACACAGAACACGAGAGTGTAGCAGTGGTGGTGGTGGTGGGGGGGGGGGGGGGGGTGATGATGCAGAGATGGTAAGGGAAGGCGATGAAGAAAGCGAGGATGAATATGTTTATTTTCATAATTCTTGTCAGGTGTCCATCTATGTTCGTTATATTGGCTCTCTATAGCTAAAGGCTATAATGGCTCTCTACAGCTACAGGATATAATGGCTCTCTACAGCTACAGGATATAATGGCTCTCTACAGCTACAGGATATAATGGCTTTCTACAGCTACAGGATATAATGGCTTTCTACAGGTACAGGATATAATGGCCCTCTACAGCTACAGGATATAATGGCTCTCTACAGCTACACGATATAATGGCTCTCTACAGCTACACGTTATAATGGCTCTCTACAGCTACAGGTTATAATGGCTCTCTACAGCTACAGGATATAATGGCTCTCTGCAGCTACAGGATATAATGGCTCTCTACAGCTACAGGATATAATGGCTCTCTATAGCTACAGGATACAATGGCTCTCTACAGCTACATGTTATAATGGCTCTCTACAGCTACAGGCTATAATGGCTCTCTACAGCTACAGCTTATAATGGCTCTCTACAGCTACAGGTTATAATGGCTCTCTACAGCTACAAGTAGTTCAGCCGGAGTAGCGTCGACGTGTCCACGTGAACCCAACCAACCCGTGTGAGCTACGAAAGCCACAGCGTCACCAGTCAGCCAACATCAACAAAGATGATGTAACAGACAGCATATCAGCCACCGTCCAGGGAAGAGGAGGGGAGCGAGAGAGAGCTTGATGAGGTCACGAAAGAAATGCAGACTTTAAAAGATATGATGACGTCTCCCACATCCACAAGTACTTAGGTAAAACAAGACCTTACGCTGAGCTCAAGCCTCGCGTAGATTGGCAATGGGGGAGGGAAATCATATCGAAGCAAGCAGCAGTTGTTTTGGGAGGCGCAGGGTCGAAAGGACCGTGAGGTTAGCATCATCATCCTGGGTGCGCTTGACGAGCATGAGGCACTGGATGGATGGCGCTGTGACGAATCAAGAGAAAATGAATCACTAAAATTTGTTCAAAAGTCGGCGTGGACGGCGCTGGTTGGCGCGCGCGCACACACACACGTCGGCTTGGAGGCGAACCAGGGAGTCTTGAGGTGTCTGGACTCTTCATTCACGCTGGTGGACGAGACTCAGCGCACCCGTATCCTGGGACAACGCTACGCGTCGGAGACACTCCGGCCACAACTACAGCAGGATGTAGGTCAAGAGAGATGTCCACCCGAGCGTCAGGAGGGAGTGGCCGACGTCGCCTGCGCTGATGCAGAGGCGACGGAGGGCTTCCGGTGCGCAGTCATCCGTCAACTAGACACTCAACCCGAGAACACATGCTGTACAGAGGGACGCAGTCGTCATCAATAGCAGCGACCAGCATTTTTTTTCCTTTTTTATACTAAAGCCACCACAGCAGGTGAGCAACTTGAGAATAGTATCGTGCGACGTTAAAAAAGTATGCACGAAATTAGGTAACCCAGATGTACAGCAGCTGATTATGATATAATGTGCTTTAAAGTGGTTGGCTCTACTGACAGGGGAGGGACGGTGGTAAGTGGTAAAAACAGGCTGTCTCATTTACTAACACGGGAACTGGGGTCCAAATGTGGTTGCAATTCCGTGACATACAACGAGGATATATGTTTGGTTCCTGTTGTATTGCACCATGTGATTCACGATGCTATTTTCATAATCCAATTGAATCAATTCAGAATAAACTGTACTCGAGATTTATGCATGACTGATAAGTCGTAACTGGCGATATGAACTTGGGGTTCGGTAGGAGTGTGAGGTAGTTAATGACACTGAGTTACCTAACGCCAACGAACTGTCATACCTAGATTCATGATGATATCAATATACCAAATGATAACGCTGAACTGTTATCTGCCATATGCATGAATAATTCCTTGCTTATGATCCGTGATCTTTAAAGTCCCATCTTAAACATTCTCCCTGGTAATGTAATGTACGGAAAGCGTGACACATGTTCCCCGGTACGGAAGGCGTGACACATGTTCCCGGTACGGAAGGCGTGACACATGTTCCCCGGTACGGAAGGTGTGGCACATGTTCCCCGGTACGAGAGGCGTCACACATTTTCCCAGTACGGCATCGCTGGGTGACCAATCCGCTCATGATGCTATTGCTGGCCAGGCAAGAGTGGTTTAGGAAGCTACTTAGATTTAAAACACACTGCACTTAAGGACCAAATTGACGTAGATCTAGATACTGATGACTGTGAGATCACTATAACAAATGCCTTTATATTCGTGTGAGTAGAGAAGGGTGTAGTGGAGCAGGGCTGTGTTAATCTGGGTAGATGTGAGAAAATACTAGACGGTGCCAAGGTGTGGAGGGCCATCAGCTGGAAGGTTAGTGACACAAGCGTTGGTGAGGCATAGCGATAGCTTGAGTCTTTGTGACGAGGAAGTTCAGAACTCACTTTCAAGCTATCTTGAGTTTGCCCCAGACTTGGCTGGTCGTGAGGAAGGTGACGTGACCACAGATGTCAACACAGATGTCCTAGACGAGGTCACACAGGTGCATGAGCAAGTGAGGAAGATGAAGCGTGATGAGAGCGTGCTGGCTAGATGGGCCTCGCCCCTCGGGCGTGGCGTCATCCATAACAACACTATATATATTTGAATTTTCTTCTCTGGTGTTTAACCGCGCTCATGGATACGGGCTTAAGTCTGATTATCTCTATGAAGGGCGGTATATGGAACACCGACAACTATGGAGGAACCAGCGTAATCAATTGTATTTCCAATTGACGTAATATTGTTTTAAGCGAGCGAGCGAGCGGGTGGTGGTGGGTGAGTCAGTCAGTGGTTTCGGCCGTTTAAGGGTAGCAGGTTGGGGGGGACGCAGAGAAGCCTACTAGGATGCTCAGAGAACCTTATTACCCCGCGCCTCCTGGCAGTCACAGAGAGACGAAATAAAGATTAAACTATTTGCGACTTTTGTTGAATTTTCAAGAACATATGATTTAGTCCCTTGGTACAAGTTATTCATAACATGGAAGAGGTAAGGCTTCGGGAGGCTGTTGTTCGCAGCATTGTGTGAAATACACTACTAATGTCTCTCTACATCTACAGGCTATAATAGCTCTTTACAGCTACATGGTATGATAGCTCTCTAAAGCTACAGGTTATAATGGCTCTCTACGGCTACAAGTCTCTACAATCTCTACAGCTACAGGCTATACTATCTCTAAAGCTACAAGCGATAACTGCAGTCAACAACTACACGTTATAATAGCTCTACAGCAAGTTATAATAGCTCCCTACAGCTACGATACAATGGCTCTCTACAGCTACAGGGTATAATGGCTCTCTACAGCTATAGCTTATAGTGGCTCCGTACAGCTACAGGTTATAATGTCTCTCTGCTGCTACAGATTACAATGACTATACAGTTACAGGTTATAATGGCTCTATACAGCTACAGGATATAATAGCTCTATACAGCTACAGGTTATAAGACCTCTCTAAAGCTGCAGGTTATCATAGCTCTTACAGCAACAGGTTATAATGGCTCTCTTCAGCTATAAGTTTAAATGGGTCTCTATAGCTACAAGTTATAATAAGTTTCCACAGCTACAGGTTGTTAATCCATAACTGAAAACAATATTCACAGTTGGACTTCTTGGTTTAGTAAGGCCGCCAACATCAGTGAGAAATAACAACCAGGAAAACTCAATTCAGAGCAAGTACACAAGCAAATTTCTTGACCACACATACCGTCACTGGATATATAGCACTTTATTACCAAACGAACGAACGGTCAGTTGGATTATGTGGTTTTCAAGCCAACGACTGTCACGGTGATTAAGGCCGTCAGTGTCAAGTTATAATCACCTGTCGGAGGGCAAACACATTCTTGAGGTATTCAAGATCATTCTAAACCCACACACACACACACACACACACACACTACACACGACAGTGAAGACAACGAGTGGCCAAATGTGAGAGATATGTTTTAACAAATCATTTCGGGAATCAAAGTAAGTTAGGAAACCAACCTTACTCAGGTTAAGTTACTTAGCAAACTTGTCGGCAATGAGAAGTGACCGTTACGAGAACCGCTCCCTTGCGAGTGAGGAATGATGTCAACAAACGTTCGAATGATCATGGCTCGGTTAGACCTGGACTTCAGCTTCGATATACAGCCACGACAAATATACTGTTGATACATAACTGTCAGCACATCTGTCAGAAGTATCGGAGGGTTGGACGGCTGGTGAACGATTATTGATGAGTTCAGCAGGAGCACATTCTGCTGATGCCACAGCTGTTTGTATGTCACACAGAGGTGAGGCCATTGGTTGCCAATTGACCATTATCGTCACCAAAGTTTTCTACACTTACTCGTCATGACTATTTGGTAACGCAGTTAAAAATGCTCATCTTTTGAATGGAACGATGTTATATTCAAATAGCAAAATCTAACCTTAATCACAGTTGATATATATCTTATCTATTTATTCAAAATACTTATTGCCGTTTCCCGCGTCAGCAAGGTAAAGCTAGGAAACAGACGAAGAATGTCCCACACACACACACACACACACACACACACACACACATATATATATATATATATATATATATATATATATATATATATATATATATATATATATATATATATATATATATTCTTTTCTTTTAAACTATTCGCCATTTCCCGCATCAGCGAGGTAGCGTCAAGAACAGAGGACTGGGCCCCTGAGGGAACATCCTCACCTAGCCCCCCTCTCCGCTCTTTCCTTTGGAAAATAAAAAAAAAAAAGAAAAGATGAGGGGAGAGGATTTCCAGCCCCCCGCTCTCTCCCCTTTTAGTCGCCTTCTACGACACGCAGGGAATACATGGGAAGTATTCTTTCTCCCCTATCCCAAGGGATAATATATATATATATATATATATATATATATATATATATATATATATATATATATATATATATATATATATACATATAAACGCCATACACCCACATATACATATGTACACATGTACATATTCACACTTGCTTGCCTTCATCCATTCCTGGCGCTACCCAGTCCCACAGGGAACAGCATCGCTACCCTGCTTCAGCGAGGCAGCATCAGGAAAACAAACAAAAAGGTCACATTCGTTTACACCCAGGTTCTCAACATATGATCTTAACAAAGATGAAGAATTTGAGCCAGATCTGTCTTTCGTGCTAAGATACGTATAAGAATGATTTAAGTGTGTAGTTCACCCTGAGTGAAAATTATCAAATAATTGTATTCTTACCGAAATGCATAAATGCATAAATCTACGTTCAGCGTTTCTGAGAGAAGCATAAAAATATTTTCCAAACAGCTGACGTCAAGACAGAAATATTGTTAACTCAGGATTTATACCCACCAGATCATGGTACGGCATTACTGTTCAAATATCTGATTTCGTGCGAAGTGTTTTCCCACAAGACGTAAATAGTAATCTAATAAGATTGGTAAGTCCGTGGCTGCCCCTGGCGTACATACGTGCATCTTATATACAATTGGAGCTTGTCTGGGCTTAGAATTATCTTGAACCCAGGTAGAAGGTTTTAAGATGATTTCGACTGGTGGGTACGACTTGACGTTAACGGCCTTAATATTAAGATTCTGGCAGTCGATGGGCCTAAATACCCCATCCCTACCCCTAAAAAAAGAAAAAAGAGACGTACCTTTACTAAGAAAGGTCCGTCAGGAAACAAGAATATTTACACTCACATTCACAGGAGGCACTGAGCTACGGAGTCGGTCTTGCTGACCTAGATACTGGAAAGGCAAGTCAAAGACCAAAATCTAGATGACTTCCTTCGGAGGAGAAGCTACCTAAGTAAAAGACAGTTTCAGGTAAGAGTGGTCATGCGTGCTGAACCTCTTAGATTTCTACTAGAGAGTAAGCTCCGTTCTACACAGAAGAGAAGGCTTGGTTGGATTACCTTTATCTGGATTGCCAGAAGGCATTTGACACAATAACACATAGGAGGTTGGTAAAAAATGCTGTAACTTCAGGTAGAAATAACGAGGAGACTATCTCGATGAATAGATCATCCTAGTGGAATGGAACAAAGGACGCATTTCAGGGAAGCCTCTCGGAACAGGTCAAGATCACCAGCGGCGAGCCGTAGGGTGTCTGTTGTGGACCATTACTTGACAAGATCCTTGTACACGACTCACCAGACAGACTGGACTCTGACGTGAATAGGTTTGCGGATGATGAGGAGAGTGAAAAGCGAAAAGGATTGCATCTACCTACAAAGGGACCTAGACAAACTCCAAAGTTGGTCTGATACATGGTTGATGAAGTTCAAGCAAAGTGTAATGACGCTGGAACAGTAAAAGACGGTCTCGATATGAAAAATAACAATTAGGAACTAAGCTACAGAAATGTATTCATGAAAAACTGGGAGTAAATATCGGCCCCAGCTCGTTGCCAGAATCCCGCTTTGGAAGAATTAGTATGGGAGATCAGGAAGCGACCTACTCACTTACTACATTACGACAAAACTACAAGTTTTCACTTCCTCCAAAATTTCTTAAATACTTTCCCTTGTCTCATCATTTTCCTTTTCAGTAACCCCTCTACATACCAATTCAGGTCCGGCCTTGATGTGGGCTTTTGTCCAAGACTGGAGCCTCCAACTTGAAAAAAAAAAAGAAAGTTTGTTATGTCTGGTCAATTAACTTGATAAAAACTAAGAACCAATAGAGGAGGTCCAGAGGGGGAGGAGGGACAAATATAGTAACTGAAAACTGTGTTAAGAGAATTGGGCTACAGGGAAAGGTTGCAGGCCATGAATTTGTCCACCATGAAAGGCAAAAGAGTAAGGGATGACCTTATTACTACCTTTCTGTTTTTAAACCAACATGATGATGTTAACAGTGAACAGGTCTTCGAAAAATGCATGGCTACAACAGCCAGAAGCCATAACATGGTATTAACCGAGACACGTTAGAAAAGATGCAATGAAGTACTCTTACAGTATAAGGGTGCTGGATGAATGGCATACACTGAATGAAAAAAAAATATTTACGAACAGCACATTGAAGTTGAAGTTGTATGACAGTAGAGAATGTTCAAGAGATAGGGCACTACGAGTGTACAACTCCCTCCCCGTACAGTGCAAGTAGGTACCCAAACACTTAGAAGGAAAAGTTACCGGATAATCAATGATATAGTAAAAGACAAGAAAGTGACGGGATAATGGATGATATAGTAAAAGACAAGAAAGACTGTTGAAGAAATGTAAGACAAGACAAGGTATGCAATATGAGAACTCAAACAAAGAAATGTATATTGCATTTAATGCACGTTGGATCTTTTAATCTGTATGTCTGTACGTAGCTGGATTTTGTGGCTTTTGACTACTAGCTGGGCATGAGCCAGAAACCTAAATATATAAGTAGAAATTAAGCACATATAAATAAAACACGGTCGTCTAAGAAGCCTTAACATATAAGTGGAAATCAAGCACATATAAATAAAACACGGCAGCCTAGCCAAGCCTTACCCGCTAGTCCCGGCGAAGAGGAGGATGGCCAAAGCCAAGTGTCGTCCAGGTTCCCACATCTTACCAGCTTTGAATATCACCTGCAAACATAAGACATTATGCTATTGACAAGCTTGTAAATGAATAAAAACCCGTTTATCATAAGATATATAAAAGATCAAATGATTTTTTACGCCTCGACCCTTGGGAACTTAAGCAATAAACGTATTACGCATAATCGGAGTAAACTATGTCTCAATTCCACTCAACAAACTTGTACCTCAGGAATGTAAACATTCATCTTTATCGCCTTTGCCTTTCTAGAATGGCATTATCCATGCATTTCCCCCAATCCTCAGGCATCTTACCATGATCCGTGCAGAGAGTGAGGATCCTAACTATCCAATCAACAACACAGTCACCGCCTCTCTTAAGAAATTCAAATGCAATACCATCCACTCCAGCTGCCTTACCATACCATCCACTCCTGCTGCCTTACCATACCATCCACTCCTGCTGCCTTACCATACCATCCACTCCAGCTGCCTTACCATACCATCCACTCCTGCTGCCTTACCATACCATCCACTCCTGCTGCCTTACCATACCATCCACTCCTGCTGCCTTACCATACCATCCACTCCTGCTGCCTTACCATACCATCCACTCCTGCTGCCTTACCATACCATCCACTCCTGCCGCCTTACCATACCATCCACTCCTGCTGCCTTACCATACCATCCACTCCAGCTGCCTTACCATACCATCCACTCCAGCTGCCTTACCATACCATCCACTCCTGCTGCCTTACCATACCATCCACTCCTGCTGCCTTACCATACCATCCACTCCAGCTGCCTTACCATACCATCCACTCCAGCTGCCTTACCATACCATCCACTCCTGCTGCCTTACCATACCATCCACTCCAGCTGCCTTACCATACCATCCACTCCTGCTGCCTTACCATACCATCCACTCCAGCTGCCTTACCATACCATCCACTCCTGCTGCCTTACCATACCATCCACTCCTGCTGCCTTACCATACCATCCACTCCTGCTGCCTTACCATACCATCCACTCCTGCTGCCTTACCATACCATCCACTCCTGCTGCCTTACCATACCATCCACTCCTGCTGCCCTACCATACCATCCACTCCTGCTGCCTTACCATACCATCCACTCCTGCTGCCTTACCATACCATCCACTCCTGCCGCTTTACCATACCATCCACTCCTGCTGCCTTACCATACCATCCACTCCTGCTGCCTTACCATACCATCCACTCCTGCCGCCTTACCATACCATCCACTCCAGCTGCCTTACCATACCATCCACTCCTGCTGCCTTACCATACCATCCACTCCTGCTGCCTTACCACACCATCCACTCCAGCTGCCTTACTATACCATCCACTCCTGCTGCCTTACCATACCATCCACTCCTGCTGCCTTACCACATTTCAACTTACTCAAGGATAAACTCTCTCTTCACCAAACCACCTGCCATGACTCATTTCTAATACCACCCAGACCCCAGACACGTCACATCTGCCAACCTATTATGAAGCACATGGTCAACTCCTTCAAAATACGCCTCACCTCATCACTACATGTTACCACTCCCCCTTTTTGCCCCCTTCACCGATGTTCTCATTTGTTCTCTTGTGTCTGTAAATGAATTCTTCAAGTGAGGTATTCATAGTAACGAGCCAGCTGGTCACCACGACCAGTGGTGCCTAGCTGCAATCAGACCACAGCTGAACAAGTGCTTCAATGCCGTCAACAACCCAGCTTAGGTTACGTCACGCAAGGGGCGGGATGGTGGATGTTGGCGTGAGAGGCGATGGAGTGTTGGGGGGGGGGGGGGGGGGGGAGGCAGCAGACGGTAACAGAGGGACGGGAGGAGGAATGGATGGTTATGGGGAGGAAAAAGTGGTGGGGAGAAAGCAATTGCTAAAGGCATATGGCGGCAGACGAGGGAGGTAAGGGCGACAGTGAGTAGGGTGAGGGATGAGAAAGCCTAGCTTAATGACGGTGAGGGAGAGGATCATATGGTCTCCAGTATGTAGTAAGAGCAGCAGCATTATTTTGAATCGCAAAGGAATTTGCAGACGAAGCTCTGGAATCTGTGTGGCAAAAGCGAAGCCCAAGTACCGCGGGTAGGACTGAAGATCATGGCAGGTCATGATCAAGAGGTATGGGGGGTGGAAATGGAGGTCAGTAAGGGAGTTTACCTTAATTTTGGAATAAGTGGACGTGGGTGAACCCCTGCTGACGTCCATTGGCCTCCAACCGTCCCTCAGTGATCTGTTCATATATACATCACTCCACACCTGCTGATGGTCTTTTTAAAACCCAAGATAAACAAATAATATCCAGCCTAGCCAGAACAGCAAGGGGGGTTCACGTCTCAGGCTTTGACTCAGAGATGTGTATATGCTTTTCCCCACGAGACTGTGTGTTTTAACCTGAGGGGTGTGTGTGGCATTCGTAGACCCATCGCTTACACATCTAACAACAGCCTGCACAGAATTTAAGTCTCATTTACATGTCTAACGAAAGCGCATCTTCGATTTCTTTTTCTTCTTTTTTTTATTCATAAAAAGTCTTTCATCGCTATTCCGCGTGACAGTTTATCTTCAGAGATGGCTGATGGTTATCTCCTAAAGTAAATAAGTGGTAGAAATATACGTGGCTATTCCTGTATCTCACTGCTGCTGATCAACGCACCGAACCTGTTGACACAGAAACATTAAAAGCGAGCAGCCATTGCTCATGCCGACATATTACCCCTAAAACAGAGTTGACACTACTGCTAACTTCACTGTGGACCTAACATTTGCATATTGATCACTCTCTAGATTTAAATGAATTATCATAATCACAAGATGCATGGTCGTTCATGAAAGTGAAACAAGTGGTCATTAATGGCGGGAGACAGGAGACATTGAGGTATAATAAGGGGGGATAGAAATGTTTGCATGGGGGACTACAGCATTGTAACACACTAAACAGTAAATAGTTTTGTATATATATATATATATATATATATATATATATATATATATATATATATATATATATATATATTAGAACATAGGACTGAGCCTAAGAGGAAGAATCCTCACTTGGCCCCCTTCTCCGTTCCTTCCGTTGGAAGCGTAAAAATCACCAGTGGACATAGAAAATAAGAACAGTTCTTATTTTCTCTTTCCAGTGGTGATTGTGCATACACCTCTTTACGGTGAAGGTTTTGCACACACACACACACACACACACACACACACACACACACACAAACACACACACACACACACACACACACATATATATATATATATATATATATATATATATATATATATATATATATATATATATATATATATATATATATATATATATATATATATTATTTATTTATTCTATTTTACTTTGTCGCTGTCTCCCGCGTTTGCGAGGTAGCGCAAGGAAACAGACGAAAGAAATGGCCCAACCCACCCCCATACACATGTATATACTTACACGTCCACACACGCAAATATACATACCCATACATAATGTACACATATATATATACACACACAGACATACATATATACCCATGCACACAATTCACACTGTCTGCCTTTATTCATTCCCATCGCCACCTCGCCACACATGGAATACCATCCCCCTCCCCCCTCATGTGTGCGAGGTAGCGCTAGGAAAAGACAACAAAGGCCACATTCGTTCACACTCAGTCTCTAGCTGTCATGCAATAATGTCCGAAACCACAGCTCCCTTTCCACATCCAGGCCCCACACAACTTTCCATGGTTTACCCCAGACGCTTCACATGCCCTGATTCAATCCACTGACTGCACGTCAACCCCGGTATACCACATCGATCCAATTCACTCTATTCCTTGCCCTCCTTTCACCCTCTTGCATGTTCAGGCCCCGATCACTCAAAATCTTTTTCACTCCATCTTTCCACCTCCAATTTGGTCTCCCACTTCTCCTCGTTCCCTCCACCTCCGACACATATATCCTCTTGGTCAATCTTTCCTCACTCATTCTCTCCATGTGCCCAAACCATTTCAAAACACCCTCTTCTGCTCTCTCAACCACGCTCTTTTTATTTCCACACATCTCTCTTACCCTTACGTTACTTACTCGATCAAACCACCTCACACCACACATTGTCCTCAAACATCTCATTTCCAGCACATCCATCCTCCTGCGCACAACTCTATCCATAGCCCACGCCTTGCAACCATACAACATTGTTGGAACCACTATTCCTTCATACATACCCATTTTTGCTTTCCGAGATAATGTTCTCGACTTCCATACATTCTTCAAGGCTCCCAGAATTTTCGCCCCCTCCCCCACCCTATGATCCACTTCCGCTTCCATGGTTCCATCCGCTGCCAGATCCACTCCCAGATATCTAAAACACTTTACTTCCTCCAGTTTTTCTCCATTCAAACTTACCTCCCAATTGACTTGACCCTCAACCCTACTGTACCTAATTACCTTGCTCTTATTCACATTTACTCTTAACTTTCTTCTTTCACACACTTTACCAAACTCAGTCACCAGCTTCTGCAGTTTCTCACATGAATCAGCCACCAGCGCTGTATCATCAGCGAACAACAACTGACTCGCTTCCCAAGCTCTCTCATCCCCAACAGACTTCATACTTGCCCCTCTTTCCAAAACTCTTGCATTCACCTCCCTAACAACCCCATCCATAAACAAATTAAACAACCATGGAGACATCACACACCACTGCCGCAAACCTACATTCACTGAGAACCAATCACTTTCCTCTCTTCCTACACGTACACATGCCTTACATCCTCGATAAAAACTTTTCACTGCCTCTAACAACTTGCCTCCCACACCATATATTCTTAATACCTTCCACAGAGCCTCTCTATCAGCTCTATCATATGCCTTCTCCAGATCCATAAATGCTACATACAAATCCATATATATATATATATATATATATATATATATATATATATATATATATATATATATATAGATTCTTTTTTTTTTTTCTTATACTTTGTCGCTGTCTCCCGCGTTTGCGAGGTAGCGCAAGGAAACAGACGAAAGAAATGGCCCAACCCCCCCCATACACATGTATATACATACGTCCACACACGCAAATATACATACCTACACAGCTTTCCATGGTTTACCCCAGACGCTTCACATGCCTTGATTCAATCCACTGACAAACCCGGTATACCACATCGCTCCAATTCACTCTATTCCTTGCCCTCCTTTCACCCTCCTGCATGTTCAGGCCCCGATCACACAAAATCTTTTTCACTCCATTTTTCCACCTCCAATTTGGTCTCCCTCTTCTCCTCGTTCCCTCCACCTCCGACACATATATCCTCTTGGTCAATCTTTCCTCACTCATCCTCTCCATGTGCCCAAACCACTTCAAATCACCCTCTTCTGCTCTCTCAACCACGCTCTTTTTATTTCCACACATCTCTCTTACCCTTACATTACTCATTCGATCAAACCACCTCACACCATACATTGTTCTCAAACATCTCATTTCCAGCACATCCATCCTCCTGCGCACAACTCTATCCATAGCCCACGCCTCGCAACCATACAACATTGTTGGAACCACTATTCCTTCAAACATACCCATTTTTGCTTTCCGAGATAATGTTCTCGACTTCCACACATTCTTCAAGGCCCCCAGAATTTTCGCCCCCTCCCCCACCCTATGATCCACTTCCGCTTCCATGGTTCCATCCGCTGCCAGATCCACTCCCAGATATCTAAAACACTTCACTTCCTCCAGTTTTTCTCCACTCAAACTCACCTCCCAATTGACTTGACCCTCAACCCCACTGTACCTAATAACCTTGCTCTTATTCACATTTATTGTTGACTGGTTGGTAAGGTTATTTAATGTATGTATGACTCATGGTGAGGTGCCTGAGGATTGGCGGAATGCGTGCATAGTGCCATTGTACAAAGGCAAAGGGGATAAGAGTGAGTGCTCAAATTACAGAGGTATAAGTTTGTTGAGTACTCCTGGCAAATTATATGGGAGGGTATTGATTGAGAGGGTGAAGGCATGCACAGAGCATCAGATTGGGGAAGAGCAGTGTGGTTTCAGAAGTGGTAGAGGATGTGTGGATCAGGTGTTTGCTTTGAAGAATGTATGTGAGAAATACTTAGAAAAGCAAATGGATTTGTATGTAGCATTTATGGATCTGGAGAAGGCATATGATAGAGTTGATAGAGATGCTCTGTGGAAGGTATTAAGAATATATGGTGTGGGAGGCAAGTTGTTAGAAGCAGTGAAAAGTTTTTATCGAGGATGTAAGGCATGTGTACGTGTAGGAAGAGAGGAAAGTGATTGGTTCTCAGTGAATGTAGGTTTGCGGCAGGGGTGTGTGATGTCTCCATGGTTGTTTAATTTGTTTATGGATGGGGTTGTTAGGGAGGTGAATGCAAGAGTTTTGGAAAGAGGGGCAAGTATGAAGTCTGTTGGGGATGAGAGAGCTTGGGAAGTGAGTCAGTTGTTGTTCGCTGATTCATGTGAGAAACTGCAGAAGCTGGTGACTGAGTTTGGTAAAGTGTGTGAAAGAAGAATATATATATATATATATATATATATATATATATATATATATATATATATATATATATATATATATATATATATATATATATATATAAAGGTGTTCTATGAAAATGTATATATTCATGACATTAAGACAATCATAGTTACAAGAATAAATAGCCAGGCATCACGGTTTACACTACACTCATCTGCCTAAAGAGCCCACTACACTATCGTTATATACGGCCGAACTGTGCCAATCATGACACCCCGAGCACACACACCCGACCTTTGCCAGTAATGGCACCCCGAGCACACACACACACCTGACCTGCGCCAATAATGGCACCCCGAGCACACACACACCCGACCTGTGCCAGTAATGGCATCCCGAGCACACACACACCTGACTTGTGCCAATAATGGCATCCCGAGCACACACACACCTGACTTGTGCCAATAATGGCACCCCGAGCACACACATACCAGACCTGTGCCAATAATGGCACCCCGAGCACACACACACCCGACCTGTGCCAATAATGGCAACCCGAGCACACACACACACACACACACACCAGACCTGTGCCAATAATGGCACCGCAAGCACACACACACCCGACCTGTGCCAGTAATGGCACCGCGAGTACACAAACACCCGACCTGTGCCAGTAATGGCACCGCGAGCACACACACACACCCGACCTGTGCCAGTAATGGCACCCCGAGCACACACACATCCGGCCTGTGCCAGTAATGGCACCCCGAGCATACACATACTAGAGACCTGTTCTTTACTGTTGTAAAATCAGTGAGTTCTGGGATTTACTAAACATTACAAAATATTTGCAAACATTTCTTCCGCAACAATGTTCCATCTCAGATACTTTGGTATAAATTTACTTATTGTAAGTAATAATCTTTCTTCATTTATCTCGATACGTAATCCAGTCATTCTTGTTGAACTGTAGTAAACTTCACACAGCATATAAAATGCCAAATCATTCATTGCGTTGCCCCAAACAAGTTAACCCGTTTCCCTCTATATAATGATAACGTATTTCAATTAATGGAGTCCAGTCCCTGGACCTTTTGTGCGATATGAATCGGAGCTCCTTAGGCACCACCGCTCACAGGGGAGCACAATAAAACAGCAGCTCCTGCGACAAAAATGAAAAACCAATTACCCGACCTCAGCCAATAATGAAACACCCAACAGCTGTCACTGACAAGAACCTGTGCCAAGCGAATCTTTACACACACACACACACACACACACACACAAACACACTGTCAAGGTTGGTTCGATGTTTGGACTTTAGACCAATCAACAGCCAAGGTCATTAAGGCCGTTAGCGTCAAGCTACAACCTAGCAACCGAAAATTTTTAAACACCTTCAGAGGTCAAGGGTAATTCTAAGACGACATACACTCTTACAATGTATGTGGTGGCCCTTGTGGCTACCCATGGTGGACATATGATACACGTAAGTCTCAAGGCCAGTTGAAATAGTCACAACAGCCAAGTATATTTTTCATAAGCAAAATGTATAACCACCATCTACATCGCTCCAATCGATGTTTCTCGTTCATGATATTGAAATTTGTTAAGATATCTAACTGCTAAAAATTATTGAATGATGAACCACACTATATCCGACATTATGACAAATTATCAATATTAATGTTACAGGAAATTACTGTATAGAGTAGTAGTTGGTGTATAAGACCAAAAACGCATCCATTCTCTGTGATATCAAAGTCATTCATATATTACTATTATGTAAATTAGTCTATCAATAAAATCTTAGATGACATAAATAATAGTAAAGCAAACCAAGAACTCTCAGTCTGATGTCACGTATCACACACAAGGAACACAAAACATTCCTTCAAGTCGAAGCAAAACGAACTAAAAAAGTGATATATTCTGTATATAACAAACACAAACTGGGCAGGTGCCATACTAACTAGTGGTGTACCTGTTAAGAAAACAGAGCAATTATCTATTCGGTGTTGCGAAGGTAGATGATTATTTCCATACTTACTCGGAGGTGTGAGGTGAGAGCGCAACTCTTAAAAGACAAACACTAGCTCCACAAGACGGCCAAGTACTGCGGGGAGAGAGACAGACTGCCAGAAGCTATGCTTCTCTCCCACGCCCTCCTCTCCCCTCTCTCACATCCCCCCCACCAACCAGGAACCCTCCCTCCAGCTCCCTCCCCCCAAACCCCAGCTCCTTGAACCCCCCCACCTGTCAGTATCTTAATGCCCTCTGACCCGTTAGGACTCTTTTGGGGCTACATCTTCCACGCTGAACCTGCCACCTACCTTAAACATGTTCTTTTGGATATAACCATCTTCCATTTTATCATCATCTTTTGACAGATGCTTTTGTAAAGCCATTTGTTCTCCCCTTTTTAATTCATGACTACCTAGTTACCCTTTCTCATCCTGAGCAAGTGTAATTCTCAGTCGACTCCACTAAACGTAATTAGACTACATTTGGTCTGTGTCCTCAGGTTTCGCTTTGCGTTCTCAGCTTCCGGTCTCATTTCTGTTTTCGGTCCATGTACCCATTTTTCCCATTATAATCAGTTTTCGGCCTCAGATGTGTTCAGTGTATTTCTCAGTTTTCAGGATTTATATCGAGTGTGAGGAACATATAAGATTTTCTGTTTTTAACCAATACCTAATTGAGTAAAAACAATTCTAAGTCAGTGGTATTGTCAGCTGAACACCTTAGACTCTAACTATACATGAACTTCATCTAAAGGTCATGAGAATATATAAAATCTTACAATGTTATCATGAATTTTTGAGCAATGAAAGTGCGTGGTCACGTGACAGCTCCGCGCAACCTGATTGGTCAGCTTTCGCCTCAGTTTCTTCAATGAACGAAGTTGTCCAAATATTTCTTCATATTTTGTCATTACAGGAACGTCTCGCCATCATTAAAATACGACATATATTTTCTTACAGCACATGGTTGACACTCGGGAACTGTTGCGGCTCCTTTCTTCTCTTTTACAAGCTGTTTGTAAACATTGTCGCTAAAGATTTTCATACATTAAGCTCGACACGGGTGACGGGGCCTTTCCTATGGCGGCCCGCTCAGTGATTCAAAACAGACGGACGGGATTTTATCTCCTCAAGATCCATCCAACTCAGCTCTTTTAAATTCTTCGGCGCCCAAAACTTTTCCTTTTCTTCACATTTCGAGGTTCTCGTGGCTTGCAGCCAGCCAGCCAGCCAGCGTGGCCCCCAAGCATCATCATCATCAGGAACACCAGATGTTAAACATCTTTCGGCTGGTGGGTTTAACCTGACTCTCACGGCCTTAATGACCCCTGGCAGTCGACAGGCCCAAAAGCCTAACTTACGAACCAAACTTTCATTGGACAAATTTTGTTTCATACATCTGTATGCAAAGTTTTTTGTTTGTTTGTTTTTTGTTCAGAGAGCTTATCTATTGATTAGACATTAAATCCACTATCAGTCATGTTGCATGCAACTCTGGTAAATGTGTGACGCTTGTCACCTTAAGCTGTCGTGTGTTGATAGCTATTGCATTCAGAAACACGCAATCACATTTATTGCATTATGGCCGTCTGATTTCCTCAGAATATATTTTGACTTAATGCTCCCATTTAATGGGAGGTAACCACCTTGTTTAACAGACAACTACTGTGTAAAGAGCTGTCAATAACTGATTACATCATGAATTCTTGATGTGGAAATCATGTAAACTCAATAGCATGTTGCACTGTAATCGATATGATTAAGATGTATTATCAATATGGCAAGCCAGGAGTCGCTTGAGGATATTACAATTGATATCATAACCTAACCAAACGTGTGTGTTGCATAGCGTTTCGTTCGTAGTGTTCACTTTGTATTGGAACTTGTGTTGGTTCGTTTGTAGATACATCAACGTACTCTAACTTGTGGAGATTGCTTGTTTTGTCACTTACCGTGGTTCATTTGTATCGTAACCTGTAGAGGAATAATGCAATGAATAATGTACAGTATATCTCACAATTCCTAGTCTTTCTTTTCCTGTCAGACTGGCACACCTAACAGTAATTTGCGGACACCGAACGAAGCTGTCTCGTTGAGAATTCGAAGCATAAGGAGGTTAAGTTCAAGGTCATGATTGATTATGTAGAACTCTGCCAGTAACAATGTTCTGTATCTGACAATTCCGTCCATATCAAAGGAAAAAAATAGATTTTTAAGAGTGTATTATCTCAACAGACAACAGACATTTTCCATGGCAGCAGCTGGAGGTCAGCCATAATCATAGGCGACAGGATCACCCACCCTTCTTACCTACTCCTCCCCGTGATAGACACCAGCACGATAGGCCAAAATAACACGCGCCATGGCATAAATTCGAGGTAAAGGAGGAGTAAGTATTTCACATCACTTTGTAGGACATAATTCTGGCAGCTATTTACAAGCATGGCTCAAGTAGGTCTTACTTCCCGCTTCGACAGCTGCACGGGTTATACGTGCAACGAGTCTCAACTGCTTGCAACGAGACTCAAGTGTTTGCAAGTGCTTACGAGAGGGAGAACGTGCAGTGCGTCGTTTGTTTGTTGACGTGCACTGAAAAGGTCGCAAGAGTTGCCTCCTCTTTACTAACATGATCCTTGATTGTAGCGTGGATGAACTGTTGGCACCAATATCCCTTCCACTCCATCCATTTTATTTCTTTCTCGTATACACACACACACACACACACACACACACACACTAGCGCCGTTTCCCATCCTCTGACACGAGCAAACACCTGCTATATATATATATATATATATATATATATATATATATATATATATATATATATATATATATATATAGGGTGTTTTGGTCGAGGTGGTGTGCAAAGTGAGAGGGTTAGGGAAAATGATTTGGTAAACAGAGAAGAGGTAGTAAAAGCTTTGCGGAAGATGAAAGCCGGCAAGGCAGCAGGTTTGGATGGTATTCCAGTGGAATTTATTAAAAAAGGGGGTGACTGTATTATTGACTGGTTGGTAAGGTTATTTAATGTATGTATGACATGGTGAGGTGCCTGAGGATTGGCGGAATGCATGCATAGTGCCATTGTACAAAGGCAAAGGGGATAAGAGTGAGTGCTCAAATTACAGAGGTATAAGTGTGTTGAGTATTCCTGGTAAAATATATGGGAGGGTATTGATTGAGAGGGTGAAGGCAAGTACAGAGCATCAGATTGGGGAAGAGCAGTGTGGTTTCAGAAGTGGTAGAGGATGTGTGGATCAGGTGTTTGCTTTGAAGAATGTATGTGAGAAATACTTAGAAAAGCAAATGGATTTGTATGTAGCATTTATGGATCTGGAGAAGGCATATGATAGAGTTGATAGAGATGCTCTGTGGAAGGTATTAAGAATATATGGTGTGGGAGGCAAGTTGTTAGAAGCAGTGAAAAGTTTTTATCGAGGATGTAAGGCATGTGTACGTGTAGGAAGAGAGGAAAGTGATTGGTTCTCAGTGAATGTAGGTTTGCGGCAGGGGTGTGCGATGTCTCCATGGTTGTTTAATTTGTTTATGGATGGGGTTGTTAGGGAGGTAAATGCATGAGTTTTGGAAAGAGGGGCAAGTATGAAGTCTGTTGGGATGAGAGAGCTTGGGAAGTGAGTCAATTGTTGTCCGTTGATGATACAGCGCTGGTTGCTGATTCATGTGAGAAACTGCAGAAGCTGGTGACTGAGTTTGGTAAAGTGTGTGAAAGAAGAAAGTTAAGAGTAAATGTGAATAAGAGCAAGGTTATTAGGTACAGTAGGGTTGAGGGTCAAGTCAATTGGGAGGTAAGTTTGAATGGAGAAAAACTGGAGGAAGTAAAGTGTTTTAGATATCTGGGAGTGGATCTGGCAGCGGATGGAACCATGGAAGCGGAAGTGGATCATAGGGTGGGGGAGGGGGCGAAAATTCTAGGAGCCTTGAAGAATGTGTGGAAGTCGAGAACATTATCTCGGAAAGCAAAAATGGGTATGTTTGAAGGAATAGTGGTTCCAACAATGTTGTATGGTTGCGAGGCGTGGGCTATTGATAGAGTTGTGTGCAGGAGGATGGATGTGCTGGAAATGAGATGTTTGAGGACAATGTGTGGTGTGAGGTGGTTTGATCGAGTAAGTAACGTAAGGGTAAGAGAGATGTATGGAAATAAAAAGAGCGTGGTTGAGAGAGCAGAAGAGGGTGTTTTTAAATGGTTTGGGCACATGGAGAGAATGAGTGAGGAAAGATTGACCAAGAGGATATATGTGTCGGAGGTGGAGGGAACGAGAAGTGGGAGACCAAATTGGAGGTGGAAAGATGGAGTGAAAAGATTTTGTGTGATCGGGGCCTGAATATGCAGGAGGGTGAAAGGAGGGCAAGGAATATAGTGAATTGGATCGATGTGGTATACCGGGGTTGACGTGCTGTCAGTGGATTGAATCAGGGCATGTGAAGCGTCTGGGGTAAACCATGGAAAGCTGTGTAGGTATGTATATTTGCGTGTGTGGTCGTATGTATACACATGTGTATGGGGGTGGGTTGGGCCATTTCTTTAGTCTGTTTCCTTGCGCTGCCTCGCAAACGCGGGAGACAGCGGCAAAAAAAAAAAAAAAAAAAAAAAAAAAAAAAAATATATATATATATATATATATATATATATATATATATATATATATATATATATATATATATATCCGTTGCATATCAGCAGACTTGTATTTCTTTCCTGTATCTCCCCTTGATGATGTGATTATTACACGAAAGTGCACTTGGGAACTTATCGTGTTTCATTTTCCCCGTAGACTCATAGGAATATATATATATATATATATATATATACATATATATATATATATATATATATATATATATATATATATATATATATATATATATATATATATTTATTACAGAAAGAACTTCATAGAATTTGGTTGGGGCTGGGGTACAACACATAACCTTAGAAATATCTCTCACGGAGACAAACACAGTTCGTTTCCACAGCCAAGAGATCCAGAAAACGATAGTCAAATGCCACGTAAAGTGTGGGTCTTAAGCCCTTTTTATTTCTATACCTAGTATTATCATTAACGTGCCCTTATAATAACCCATTCATTGCTCAGTAAGAAATGCGTTTTTTTTTTCCTTTTTTTTACCATGTCTCGTTGTTCTGTGAGAAGGGTAGTGGTTACGTGAGTGGCCTGAGAACTACCAAGTTGGTGGTTGTCATGGTGGTAGTTGGGGAACAGAGAGAGAGAGAGAGAGAGAGAGAGAGAGAGAGAGAGAGAGAGAGAGAGAGAGAGAGAGTAACTGTGGTAGAGTGAAGCAGTTTAGAAAAGGAAGCGGAATGTTTTTAATCTATGAAATTAATGGCGACGGAAGAATCCTTTAACAAAAACGAGATGGAAAAAAAAAAAAGGATAAAGATAAATGGAGATAAAAAAAAACGTCAGGATGACGTCATGAAAACGTCTACTGCCACTCTATGACGTGTTAACAGCTGACACTAAACCCGAAGCAGAACAATTGTCGCTGAAGATCACAAATGATAACAAATGATAATATATACAACGGGCAGACCATTCCCTTGTCATATATTTTTAAAGGTAATGTAAGATCACTGTGAATTTGGTTGCTATCATAGTAACCTAACAATTATATTAAATTTTTTCTATAAAATTAAAAGTAAATCCAAGAATTTCTTATGTAAATATAATTGAATAATCATAACTGAAGTTTTGAATAACAAAATATAAAAATGGTAATAAAAAAAAGATATAGTTACGATGTAAGCTGGTTTTTACAATCGTCTGTCACTGTGTTTGGGATAAGATATTGAAATTGAGAAATACGCTTGAAAGAAAAGAATGCATGAAAATTTTTGTCTGTTAAGAACAACGTTTCGAAATTAAAAGAAAAAATAAACAAATTATTTGTTTTCAAAGCTATCACGAATATCTTAGAGAAGGAACAAAAAAAAACTAAACTAAACGAATGAATAATACAGGACATTAGAATTAAACAGTTGAAAATGAACCAAAGCACAACATACCAATAACACGAGATATAAAAGAAAAACATCAAATGAGAGAACTGGTAAGAAAAAACGTAAACTGAAACAAACAGAAGAGACAAAATCAGATGATGTTGGGTATGAACACTGGAATATAGGAAGTGAGGAAAATAAAGTACTGCCTTACGACTTTTTATGATGAAATTTTGCCCAAAAGGTAGGAATGGCGTGTTGATCTCACAAGAGAGAGAGAGAGAGAGAGAGAGAGAGAGAGAGAGAGAGAGAGAGAGAGAGAGAGAGAGAGAGAATGTTGGAGGCTCAGTGGTGTCTCTGCTAGTCCTCTGGCATGTTCAAGGTGCTCGGGTAGCCTAGCTTGATAGCAGCACTTGAGTACTCTCTCTCTCTCTCTCTCTCTCTCTCTCTCTCTCTCTCTCTCTCTCTCTCTCTCTAGTTCCCTTGGCAGCTCTCCCAGACCCCAGCAGATGTTTTCCCTACACAAGCGTCTAAGTCCTACCCAGCGGAGAGCAAAAAAGAAAAAAAAACCTAGCCACGCCCGCACGCCTGAGCCAACGGCTTCCCAGGAGCTTGGAACGCCGCTACAACTTCCGCCACCATCACCATCACCATCACCACCATCACCATCATCACCACCATCACCATCACCACCATCACCATTACCACTATCATCACCGTCGCCTCCCGTAGCAAAAACTTACCCCGCGATATGTACAAAAAGCTGTGCCTCCCCCCCCCCCCACCACAGCACACACACACACACACACACACACACACACACTGTAAACATTTTCCTTGGCGCACACACACACACACACACACACACACACACACACACTGTAAACATTTTCCTTGGCGCGCACACACACACACACACGCACACACACACACACACACACACATACAGAAGTAACTTAAGAAGCCTGTACGAGACATACACTACTGCTACTTAAGACGGAGAACATTATAATCAACACGAATAAGAGGCTGTTGCAGTTTGGACCAGTTGGTCGTGAGAATAATCAAGTCCCCCCCCCCCTCCCAGTCCCTCGCAACGCGAAAGAAGAAAAAAAATATGAGGAAGAAAATGAAATATAAGAGAACTTTGTAATTTTTTTTTTTTCTTGCTAGAGAAGAAGAAATATAATGAATAAGTAAGTGAAGATAGAGGTAGTAGATGACAGAGTTTCGTAAGTTTGAAAACCATTTTTTCTATAATTTTTCATACTACCTGATCGCCGTTTCCCGGTGGCATAATTAACTGTAATTATCATTTCATGATCAATTATACAAGAAATAGTCCTCTAGGGCTATGAGAAAACGAGAACTAAGCTTAAAAACGAGAACTAAGCTCAAGCTTTCACCCAAGAAATGAAATGTTAACAGATTCTATGACACATCCCAACAGAATACTCGTAAAACTAACCAAGTCGCCCCAACATATTACAGTAACACTAACCAAGTCGCCCCAACATATTACAGCAACACTAACCAAGTCGCCCCAACATATTACAGTAACACTAACCAAGTCGCCCCAACATATTACAGCAACACTAACCAAGTCGCCCCAACATATTACAGTAACACTAACCAAGTCGCCCCAACATATTACAGTAACACTAACCAAGTCGCCCCAACATATTACAGCAACACTAACCAAGTCGCCCCAACATATTACAGTAACACTAACCAAGTCGCCCCAACATATTACAGTAACACTAACCAAGTCGCCCCAACATATTACAGTAACACTAACCAAGTCGCCCCAACATATTACAGTAACACTAACCAAGTCGCCCCAACATATTACAGTAACACTAACCAAGTCGCCCCAACATATTACAGTAACACTAACCAAGTCGCCCCAACATATTACAGTAACACTAACCAAGTCGCCCCAACATATTACAGTAACACTAACCAAGTCGCCCCAACATATTACAGTAACACTAACCAAGTCGCCCCAACATATTACAGTAACACTAACCAAGTCGCCCCAACATATTACAGTAACACTAACCAAGTCGCCCCAACATATTACAGTAACACTAACCAAGTCGCCCCAACATATTACAGCAACACTAACCAAGTCGCCCCAACATATTACAGTAACACTAACCAAGTCGCCCCAACATATTACAGTAACACTAACCAAGTCGCCCCAACATATTACAGTAACACTAACCAAGACCGTTACAAAGGAGCTGCACAGCAGAGACTTTCCAGTCTCCTGGATCACCAGTCATTCTTAGACGAAAACTGGACAAACACAAGACATTTTAAATGAGATAGTGTGGAGAGGGACGGTTCGGGTGAGACATAACAAACGCCCATGAATAATGATTATCATTAACCAGGTTAACAAGGAAATAACCCTCCTTGCTTCACCTCTACCCGTCTCACTAACAACGACTGACTGTTCAACGACCAGTTAATTAGTCACAGCAAATTAAACATTCAAGCCAAATTGGTAAACTACCTTCTACGTGTTGCTATTATTATCTTCCCAAAGGGTAAAAACTTATTCAAAGTGATAAATATATATCTTTTCTTTCTTTTAAACTATTCGCATATATATATATATATATATATATATATATATATATATATATATATATATATATATATATATATATATATATATATGCGTATCATTAAATTTTAGGGAGAATAAAAAGATGTACTGGAAGGAGGTAAATAAAGTGCGTAAGACAAGGGAGCAAATGGGAACTTCAGTGAAGGGCGTAAATGGGGAGGTGATAACAAGTAGTGGTGATGTGAGAAGGAGATGCAGTGAGTATTTTGAAGGTTTGTTGAATGTGTTTGATGATAGAGTGGCAGATATAGGTTGTTTTGGTCGAGGTGGTATGCAAAGTGCGAGGGTTAGGGAAAATGAGTTGGTAAACAGGGAAGAGGTAGTAAAAGCTTTGCGGAAGATGAAAGCCGGCAAGGCAGCAGGTTTGGATGGTATTGCAGTGGAATTTATTAAAAAAGGGGGTGACTGTATTGTTGACTGGTTGGTAAGGTTATTTAATGTATGTATGACTAATGGTGAGGTGCCTGAGGATTGGCGGAATGCGTGCATAGTGCCATTGTACAAAGGCAAAGGGGATAAGAGTGAGTGCTCAAATTACAGAGGTATAAGTTTGTTGAGTATTCCTGGCAAATTATATGGGAGGGTATTGATTGAGAGGGTGAAGGCATGTACAGAGCATCAGATTGGGGAAGAGCAGTGTGGTTTCAGAAGTGGGAGAGGATGTGTGGATCAGGTGTTTGCTTTGAAGAATGTATGTGAGAAATACTTAGAAAAGCAAATGGATTTGTATGTAGCATTTATGGATCTGGAGAAGGCATATGATAGAGTTGATAGAGATGCTCTGTGGAAGGTATTAAGAATATATGGTGTGGGAGGCAAGTTGTTAGAAGCAGTGAAAAGTTTTTATCGAGGATGTAAGGCATGTGTACGTGTAGGAAGAGAGGAAAGTGATTGGTTCTCAGTGAATGTAGGTTTGCGGCAGGGGTGTGTGATGTCTCCATGGTTGTTTAATTTGTTTATGGATGGGGTTGTTAGGGAGGTGAATGCAAGAGTTTTGGAAAGAGGGGCAAGTATGAAGTCTGTTGGGGATGAGAGAGCTTGGGAAGTGAGTCAGTTGTTGTTCGCTGATGATACAGCGCTGGTGGCTGATTCATGTGAGAAACTGCAGAAGCTGGTGACTGAGTTTGGTAAAGTGTGTGAAAGAAGAAAGTTAAGAGTAAATGTGAATAAGAGCAAGGTTATTAGGTACAGTAGGGTTGAGGGTCAATTCAATTGGGAGGTGAGTTTGAATGGAGAAAAACTGGAGGAAGTGAAGTGTTTTAGATATCTGGGAGTGGATCTGGCAGCGGATGGAACCATGGACGCGGAAGTGGATCATAGGGTGGGGGAGGGGGCGAAAATTCTGGGAGCCTTGAAGAATGTGTGGAAGTCGAGAACATTATCTCGGAAAGCAAAAATGGGTATGTTTGAAGGAATAGTGGTTCCAACAATGTTGTATGGTTGTGAGGCGTGGGCTATGGATAGAGTTGTGCGCAGGAGGATGGATGTGCTGGAAATGAGATATTTGAGGACAATGTGTGGTGTGAGGTGGTTTGATCGAGTAAGTAACGTAAGGGTAAGAGAGATGTGTGGAAATAAAAAGAGCGTGGTTGAGAGAGCAGAAGAGGGTGTTTTGAAATGGTTTGGGCACATGGAGAGAATGAGTGAGGAAAGATTGACCAAGAGGATATATGTGTCGGAGGTGGAGGGAACGAGGAGAAGAGGGAGACCAAATTGGAGGTGGAAAGATGGAGTGAAAAAGATTTTGTGTGATCGGGGCCTGAACATGCAGGAGGGTGAAAGGAGGGCAAGGAACAGAGTGAATTGGAGCGATGTGGTATACCGGGGTTGACGTGTTGTCAGTGGACTGAATCAGGGCATGTGAAGCGTCTGGGGTAAACCATGGAAAGCTGTGTGGTTATGTATATTTGCGTGTGTGGACGTATGTATATACATGTGTATGGGGGTGGGTTGGGCCATTTCTTTCGTCTGTTTCCTTGCGCTACCTCGCAAACGCGGGAGACAGCGACAAAGTATAATAAAAAAAAAAAAAAAAAATATATATATATATATATATATATATATATATATATATAGATAGATAGATAGATAGATAGATAGATAGACAGATAAATAGATAGATAGATATATAGATATGGGGATAGAGGAGAAAGAATAATTCCCACGTATTCCCTGCATGTAGGAGGTGACTAAAAGGGGGAGGGAGAGGGGGGCTGAAAATCCTCCACTCCAGCTTTTACTTTTCCAACAAGAAGGAACAGAGGGGGCCAAGCGAGGATTTTTTTCCTCTAAGGCTTAGTCGTCTGCTCTTGACGCTACCTCGCTAACACGGGATATGGCGAATAGGGGATAAGGGAGAAAGAATACTTCCCACGTATTCCCTGAGTGTCGTAGAAGGCGACGAAAAGGGAAGGGAGCGGGGGGCTGGAAATCCTCCCCTCTCATTTTTTTTTTTTTTAATTTTCCAAAAGAAGAAACAGAGAAGGGGGCCAGGTGAGGATATTCCCTCAAAGGCCCAGTCCTCTGTTCTTAACGCTACCTCGCTAATGCGGGAAATGGCGAATAGTATGAAAGAAAAGAAAAGAAATCTATATTCATTTATTTTGCTTTGTCGCTGTCTCCCGCGTTATATATATATATATATATATATATATATATATATATATATATATATATATATATATATATATGAAGGTGAAATCGCACTTTAGTGTGAGTTCATACAATTTTCATTAACAGGTAATTTTTCTATCCATGTGGCACGACATGTTTCGTGGAGACAATCCACCTCATCATCAAGTGCCAGTCTGGTCGTAACCCTTGTTAGGGAGAGTGATTAAGGTGGGGTCAGGTGGCGGGCTACACCTTATAAGGGTTACGGCCAAACACAGTAGACAGGGCTTGGCCTAGAGAGACTGGTGTTGTACGGCGGGAACCATGTGTGATGTTGGGATTTGAATAACATTGTTAAGTACTGGCACCTTATGAGGTGGACTGTCTCCACGAATCCTGTCGTGCCACATGTATAGAAAAATTACGTAATGTTAGATTGTCTGAGTTCCTACTGAATTGCGATTTCACCTTCATACTATCATCACGGGCAAGTGTGATCACACACACACACACACACACACACACACACACACACACACACACACACATATATATATATATATATATATATATATATATATATATATATATATATATATGGTGAATGTTTTTTTTTATAATTACCCTGAAAGTGAAGCGAAACCCCCCTACTCCAACGTTTCATTGAGTCAGGTTAGGTTAGGTCACAGTATAAACCTAACCTGCCGTAGAAAACCTTGGTGGAGTGGGGCAAGCTTTCAGGCGATCCAAACCTTATTTTGAACACTTGAAATTGCTCAAGATATTGTGAGCGCTGGATACGTCTTGAGGTTGATGGCCTGCCTCAATGACCCTGGCGGGCAACCAGGTCTCATCGTCTCTCCTACAGTACAATTCATCAAGACTTCTACAACACTTATCCTGTAACACAACACGTCTGTGTCCCTAATTCATTATACATCACAGTTCCTACAGCAATACATCTAAAACCCTTTAAAATAGTATCTCTAGTTATCAGTAGTTTGAAATAAATTGCCACTGGAATTAGTACTTTGTGAATAAGTGAACGCACGCAGTATTACCTTCTGGCATAATAATAATAATAATAATAATAATAATAATAATAATAATAATAATGATAATAATAATAATAATAATTAATAATAATAATAATAACAATAATAATAATAAATATAATAATTAATAATAATGATAATAATAATGATAATAATAACAATAATAATAACAGTAATGATAAGTAACAATATATCATCTAACTGGCGTGTCTTCCGAACCCAGGAAATATGTGGCTACCTTCCCTTCTTCATTGTTTTATACATTTCCTTTCTCTACGCAACTGTTTCTTTATTTCTCTCCTGTATTGTCCTCTCCACTGTTATCTCTCTCTCTCTCTCTCTCTCTCTCTCTCTCTCTCTCTCTCTCTCTCTCTCTCTCTTACGGCGTCTCCCGCCCAGACCCAGCGCCTCCCACAGCATCAGGTTACGCTCCTCAAGTTGCCATTTAAAACTTGTTACTAAGGCTTTAATGTAAGCATCTGAGACATGCCATGTGTCACACGGATGGTGTCAGGGCGTGGATGGTGGCAGACAACAGACGTAAGCTTATGTCAGGGTATGACTAGTGTCATACAACAGATGTCGCATCGCCTCGTACGATTTGTGTCACTGCCATGCAACAGATGGCGTTGTACAGGAACTCTCGCTCCGGTGTTTTCCAACAATTTATATCTTGCCAGAGAGAGATGTCTTCGTGTCATTTCCTTATAGAATCAGTTTCGTTCAATGGTATCGTTTTAGCGACAAATTAGTTTCAACACTACCATACAAAATGCATCGCCTGGAACAGAGCATCTGGCACCATCATGTCAACATGCGTTTGAATCACACGCCTGGCACCACCAAATTAACGCTATCGTACGCTATCACTTATTTTGTGTTGCACAGCCGGTGGCATCGCGTCACTAAAGCCATTTAGTACCTTAATATATGCGAGATATCTTATATTTCATGGTGAACATCTCAGTAACCTTGATATTGAACAATTTAATTTTTCTTTTGTACGTCTGTCAATTCTTCTTTCTCCTTTAAGTTCAAATTTCTAAAATGACCGATGGATCATAAATATTCAGCGGCCGCTTATTTGAGTAAAGAAAAAAAAAAATCGCCTTTGCGTAAATAACATGAACCAAATACGGAGTGATTACATGATACATGTAAGAGATATCTTCAGGTGAATACCTACGTTCTCGGGTGTCCATTTTGCAACGGAAATGACATCATCAGTAAATAAGCTGAAAGAGGACCGCATTAGCAAGAAAACAAGCCCTCAATTCCATGGAAATATGGTCCCTAAACCGTAATTGGTTGATGAATAGTGGCATAATAAAGCCATTTAGAGATCATTTCTTGTACTTGAGTGTTGTCTAAGACTCCTAAGTTGCAGTTTTTGGTAGGACACGCCGACTTAACATTCCCTCTGGTTCCTTGTCCGTTTGACCGTGTCTGTGGGGACGAATGGGAAGAACAGTGGCTGAGTGAGAGGCCAGATGGTACCCCACTCCTAGGATGGGGGACGGGGAGCTAAGCACACAGCTGTTATGCTAAATGAAGATCAAGTTGCCCTTCCAGCTGACACATGTGCTGTCAACCCTCCCAGGGCATTTAAAAGTAATGGGACGGGACTGATCTGAAATTCTTACTTTAACTGTATAATAGTTTGATTGTACGAATACTAGTGGTAGTAGCAGTTCAACAACTACTAATACTACGGCATATAATAATAATAATGATAATAATAATAATAATAATAATTATGATAATAATATAATAATGATAATAATAATAATAATAATAATAATAATAATAATAATAATAATAATGATAATAATATCTTTTCTAATCATTACGCTTGTCATTTGTCATTGTGTTGGTGTGCAGAATTCAATCTCGACTAAAAAATCAATTACACTGACATAATCTTTAACTGGTTGGATGGTTAGTTGGGGGTTTAATCCCGACAACTGCCAGGGTCGTTAAGGTCGTTAACGTCAAGTTATTACCACCAAATTAAAGATATTGGACACTTTCCTCGGGCAATCGATAATATTCTAATATCACACGCTCTCAGCGTATGTATTATCCTTGAAATAAATTCAGCTGTTTGGTGACCGATATTTGATTCAAACCTATGATATTGTTTCCCATTATAAGTATTGCAGTGAGTTGTAATGCTCATTCGACGGACACGGAAGAGTATTATTTATCATTCTTTAACCTCCCCAAATATCTCACACGATATAGTTTATTAACGATACAGAGTTTAACGCCATGTACGAATAACATAATATGTTACAAAGCCTTTACTTTCAGATCACGTTTTCTGTGATGGGTCTCTGAGTACGATTCAAGCGCATTCACATACGTTGTTATGGCGGTCATTGTAGGAGATTGGCCCTCTGTAACAAGCTTGGACACAGACTAACCCCCTGTTAACAGACTGGGGCCCTTAGACGAACCCCCTGTAAAAGACTGGGGTAGGTAACCAGACTGGCCCTCTGTAACAGGTTGAATTATGGCAAGCAGGGTGTGAGGTGGGGAGGAGCGAGCTTGATGGTAAGCCGGGGGCTTGGTGACTAAAAACATGGTGTTTGGTGATAAGTTTGGGTGCTTAATGGCAACCAGGGTGGGTGGTGACAAGCAGGGTGGGTGGTGACAAGCAGGGTGGGTGGTGACAAGCAGGGTGGGTGGTGACAAGCAGGGTGGGTGGTGACAAGCAGGGTGAGTGGTGACAAGCAGGGTGGGTGGTGACAAGCAGGGTGGGTGGTGACAAGCAGGGTGGGTGGTGACAAGCAGGGTGGGTGGTGACAAGCAGGGTGGGTGGTGACAAGCAGGGTGGGTGGTGACAAGCAGGGTGGGTGATGACAAGCAGGGTGGGTGGTGACAAGCAGGGTGGGTAGTGACAAGCAGGGTGAGTGGTGACAAGCAGGGTGGGTGGTGACAAGCAGGGTGGGTGGTGACAAGCAAGGTGGGTGGTGACAAGCAGGGTGGGTGATGACAAGCAGGGTGAGTGGTGACAAGCAGGGTGGGTGATGACAAGCAGGGTGAGTGGTGACAAGCAAGGTGGGTGGTGACAAGCAGGGTGGGTGGTGACAAGCAAGGTGGGTGGTGACAAGCAGGGTGGGTGGAGACAAGCAGGGTGGGTGGTGGCAAGCAGGGTGGGTGGTGACAAGCAGGGTGGGTGGTGACAAGCAGGGTGGGTGGTGGCAAGCAGGGTGGGTGGTGACAAGCAGGGTGGGTGATGAC
The DNA here is from genome assembly GCF_036320965.1 of Panulirus ornatus. Lineage (NCBI taxonomy): Eukaryota > Metazoa > Arthropoda > Malacostraca > Decapoda > Palinuridae > Panulirus > Panulirus ornatus. Next base: position 100,996,235 of record NC_092225.1, on the reverse strand, counting down.
AAGCAGGGTGGGTGGTGACAAGCAGGGTGGGTGGTGACAAGCAGGGTGGGTGGTGACAAGCAGGGTGGGTGGTGACAAGCAGGGTGGGTGATGACAAGCAGGGTGGGTGGTGACAAGCAGGGAACATCCATAGTAGTTACTGGTAGTGCAGGCAAGCAGAGACGGTGGGTAGGGCAAGCAGTGTACTGTAAATCAATAAGGGAGAGAGGAAATGTCTGATGAATCCTGACTTGAAAGCAATCGGGGCGACGCTAGGGTTGGCTTCCTCCTCTATTGTCCCATGAATGAAGTGAGTACGAAGCAGCCCGCTTCCTGCCCCATCAAGCAATCCCCAGTCACCCTCAGCCACTTGGTGGTAGACTCCGTTCTGACGTGCGACATAAATTTCTATTCCCTACAAGTACTTTTCAAGGTCGTCCAGAGGGAGTGAGTCTTGTCGTTAGAACGGCTGATAAAGAATAGCTCCCATTTTCTTTTTTTAATTGGGTGGTGAAGAAGGGCAGAGAACAGATCAGTTAAGAAAGTTATAGTGGAGAACATGACACTTGTGCGGGGTCAAGTTATAAAACAGAACCATCATATAATTCCGAAGGTAAATATACGGACACTATATTAACAAGATACGAATATGTTAAACACTTCAATTATAGCTACACGTCCAGTGTATTCAAGTATAAACGAATATGTTAAGCATTATAGCTATAGGTATAAGCACACTTATTAACAGTAAACAACTGGGAAGAACATTATATACGAATGTGGAGACTGGAACAAACACATTTCTTGCTGAGGTCGCACAAATTTATTTGTCTTATAGATTCCAGAGGTAAGCAGCATGTTCCATATGCCTTGTTTTTAGTGTCTTTGACTTTCTTACGTTCTGTAATTCCGAAATACAGACTGAAAGTACAATTCTCACACACGACAACAGCCTTAACCACAACTTACCACATTATCCATAGCAAACACCTCACTAACATTGCCACATTTGGAGGATTAAGGCACATAAAACCACCTCGTCTATCTATGCCAACTGAAAGAAATGGGTATCATTCCCATTTCAAACGATATATTTTGTACGAAAGTAATGGCAATTAGTTATCAAATGATCACTGAAGCTTAATGTGTGTGTGTGTGTGTGTGTGTGTGTGTGTGTGTGTGTGTGTGTGTAAGCATTAACTTCTGGTCATGTTGGACCAGCCTGCCTTAAGGTCACACAGTACGGCGGGGTCACGTACATACGTCTGCTTCTGTGGGTCTTTTGTTGGTTATATTAGTGCAACTATGGTCTTAAATAAGACCCCAGGGTACTTAAGGCCTTCAATATCAGTTCATAACCACCAATGAAGAGAACAATAAACAAATATGTGACATCACACAATAATGACAATGATAAGATCACACACGTATCATAATGCGTTTAGACCTAAATATGAGAATTTAGGGGAGTAACTTACCTTCATGTATAATGCTGCAGCGGACGTCCACAGAAAGCGGCAGCTAACTCGCCCACTGTAGCCTCCCACACTGAGTGTCGTGTGTGTGGGGGACAGAGGGAGCCTCGCCTCAACCACCCACTGCCTCGTACATGTAACTTTGGGTCTCCGTACCCTTTTCTTCTGTTCCTCTTCTGTCTCTTGAATTTCATTGTCACCGAGATACTTTCCCTGAAAAAAAACATAACATTTTGCTTATGAATAAGTTAATTCATATACTTCTATTCCATCTTAATGATTATTCAACAAATTTACATACTGTATTTATCTATCTATTTAGTTTTCTATCTATACAGCTGCTTATAGCCTACCCTAGTCTACTGGCTCTGTGAAATACGCCTAAAATACACTCGAGGAACACAGAGTCTGCCAGTCATTGTACTGGTCGCCCTCGCGCCAGTATGCATCCTCTTCTTCACTTTATTTTGACAAACTTAAGCACCTCATGACCTTTGCACAATGCTCTGTGTCAAAATGCTCTCAGTCATTTACATATTTCTGTATTCTTTAATATCATAAGCGTTGAACAATTCCAGTGCGCTCAGGAATATACAGAATTTACAAACAATTCTTAAATCATGTTGAAAAATATTTCATGTCATATCTAGATAAATTATCCCTGGGGATAGGGGAGAAAGAATACTTCCCAAGTATTCCCTGCGTGTCGTAGAAGGCGACTAAAAGGGAAGGGAGCGGGGGGGGGGGGGGGGGGGGGGGGGGGGGGGGGGGGCTGGAAATCCTCACCTCTCTTTTTTAATTTTCCAAAAGAAGGAACAGAGAAGGGGGCCAAGTGAGGATATTCCCTTAAAGGCTCAGTCGTCTCTTCTTGACGCTACCTCGCTAACGCGGGAAATGGCAAATAGTATGAACAAAAAAATAAATATATATATATATATATATATATATATATATATATATATATATATATATTTATCTATCTATTTATCTATCCCTGGGGATAGGGGGGAAAGAATACTTCCCACATATTCCCTGTGTGTCGTAGAAGGCGACTAAAAGGGAAGGGAGCGGGGGGCTGGAAATCCTCCCCTCTTGGTTTTTTTTTTTTTTTTCCAATGAAGGAACAGAGAAGGGGGCCGGATGAGGATATTCTGTCAAAGGCCCAGTCCTCTGTTCTTAACGCTACCCCGCTAACGCTGGAAATGGCGAATAGTATGAAAGAAAAGAAAGAAAGATATATATATATATATATATATATATATATATATATATATATATATATATACGAATAAAGTGTATATGAACGCGCACCTTCATAGAACATACAAACCTCCAGGTTCGATCCTGGCTGTTGGAGGTTTGTATGTGATATATATATATATATATATATATATATATATATATATATATATATATATATATATATATATATATATATATATATATATGTGTGTGTGTGTGTGTGTGTGTGTGTGTGTGTGTGTGTGTGTGTGTGTGTGTGTGTATCCGATTGGAGAAGGGCAATGTGGTTTCAGAACTGGTAGAGGATGTGTGGATCAGGTGTTTGCTTTGAAGAATGTGAGAAATACTTAGAAAAACAAATGGATTTGTATGCAGCATTTATGGATCTGGAAAAGGCATATGATAGAGTTGATAGAGATGCTCTGTGGAAGGTATTAAGAATATATGGTGTGGGAGGCAAGTTGTTAGAAGCAGTGAAAAGTTTTTATCGAAGATGTGTGACATGTGTACGAGTAGGAAAGGAGGAAAGTGATTGGTTCCCAGTAAATGTAGGTTTGCGGCAGGGATGCGTGATGTCTCCATCTTGTTTAATTTGTATATGGATGAGGTTGTTAGGGAGGTGAATGCAAGAATTTTGCAGAGAGGGGCAAGGATGCAGTCTGTTGTGGATGAGAGGGCTTAGGAAGTGAGTCAATTGTTGTTCGCTGATGATACAGCGTGGTGGCTGATTCGGGTGAGAAACTGCAGACGTTGGTGCCTGAGTTTGGTAGTGTGTGAAAGAAGAAACCTGAGAGTAAATGTGAATAAAAACAAGTTTATTTGGTACAGTAGGGTTGAGGGACAAGTCAAGTGGGAGGAAAGTTTGAATGGAGAAAAACTGAAGGAAGTGAGGTGTTTTAGATATCTGGGAGTGGATTTGGCAGCGGGTGGAACCATGGAAGTGGAAGTGAGTTACAGGGTGGGGGAGGGGGCGTAGGTTCTGGGAGCGTTGAAGAATGTGAGGAAGGCGAGACCGTTATCTTGGAGAGCAAAATTGGGTGTACATATAAATATATATATATATATATATATATATATATATATATATATATATATATATATATATATATATATATATTCGTCTGGATGTGGATGACAGATACTTTCTGATGTGAATTACTTATGATATCTGTTGTCTCCTGTGATCACTGCAACTTTAATAATGATTTTGGTGTTATTCATTATAATCTCCCTCGTTAGCCTCGTTCCATGCTTTGGTTCATGATGGTTGTTTGATTCCACCTTCTTGTGAGTGGAGCGAGAGGCGGCGGCTCAGGGTGCAGGTTGTATGTCCAATAAAGTTTATGTGGTGGGGCTGGCAGTCCCCAGTGTTGCATCGGTACGTTCAAACTTCCAGAGCGACCTACCATATAAGAACATATGAAGTGAGGACACTCCAAGAGGCCTATTGGCCCATGTTGAGCGGGTCCTGAGTCTGTCCACCCTACAACCAACCGAGCGAACATGTGTCCGGATGGTTGTGACATATTATCAGACTGATAGCCTTGTCTTCATCAATCACTTTGCAGTTTCTGGCCACAATATCTCGTACGACCTTCTCGTCCTTTCGATATGTTGTCGTAAATGTGTTCCTGGAGTAAACTTTAATGTTGTCACGTTGAGGTTGTCTGTGTCCCACGAGACGTTGCTCCAGCATGTTGTTCACAATGATATCCAATTTAGTATTTGTATATCCATCGTTATTTAACATTTGCCGGACACGTCTTGGTGTAGAAGATGCCGGGTTGAGCACACCTTGATCGCTCTCCTCACGTATGCACGAATGACACTCCTCTTTTAACTTTGAGTACATTCACTTATTCTATTCATGCATTTTTCTTGGTTGGTGGACTTTCTGTTAATGTCGGTGACGAAAGATCCTGTTGTGGCACTAACTCTTACATCCAAGAAAGGAATCTTACCATTATTATTTAGCTCTACTGTAGTTTTTTTTTTTTCTTTTTGTAGATTCCTGATGATGCCTCTGTGAAGGCGAAAGCTCGATTGAAATGAATGAATAACTATGGACAACTGATGTTTGAGCATCCACCTTATGGTAGAATAATACTGAGGAAATTAGAGAACATTATGAAGATTAATCACTTTAAATATGCAGTCGTAGAGAAAACCTGCTCCCTGCTTACACTAATACACACACACACACACACACACACACACACACACACACACACACACACACACACACACATACACACACACACATATCGAGGATGTAAGGCATGTGTACGTGTAGGAAGAGAGGAAAGTGATTGGTTCTCAGTGAATGTAGGTTTGCGGCAGGGGTGTGTGATGTCTCCATGGTTGTTTAATTTGTTTATGGATGGGGTTGTTAGGGAGGTAAATGCAAGAGTTTTGGAAAGAGGGGCAAGTATGAAGTCTGTTGGGGATGAGAGAGCTTGGGAAGTGAGTCAGTTGTTGTTCGCTGATGATACAGCGCTGGTGGCTGATTCATGTGAGAAACTGCAGAAGCTGGTGACTGAGTTTGGTAAAGTGTGTGGAAGAAGAAAGTTAAGAGTAAATGTGAATAAGAGCAAGGTTATTAGGTACAGTAGGGTTGAGGGTCAAGTCAATTGGGAGGTGAGTTTGAATGGAGAAAAACTGGAGGAAGTGAAGTGTTTTAGATATCTGGGAGTGGATCTGGCAGCGGATGGAACCATGGAAGCGGAAGTGGATCATAGGGTGGGGGAGGGGGCGAAAATTCTGGGGGCCTTGAAGAATGTGTGGAAGTCGAGAACATTATCTCGGAAAGCAAAAATGGGTATGTTTGAAGGAATAGTGGTTCCAACAATGTTGTATGGTTGCGAGGCGTGGGCTATGGATAGAGTTGTGCTCAGGAGGATGGATGTGCTGGAAATGAGATGTTTGAGGACAATGTGTGGTGTGAGGTGGTTTGATCGAGTGAGTAACGTAAGGGTAAGAGAGATGTGTGGAAATAAAAAGAGCGTGGTTGAGAGAGCAGAAGAGGGTGTTTTGAAGTGGTTTGGGCACATGGAGAGAATGAGTGAGGAAAGATTGACCAAGAGGATATATGTGTCGGAGGTGGAGGGAACGAGGAGAAGAGGGAGACCAAATTGGAGGTGGAAAGATGGAGTGAAAAAGATTTTGTGTGATCGGGGCCTGAACATGCAGGAGGGTGAAAGGAGGGCAAGGAATAGAGTGAATTGGAGCGATGTGGTATACCGGGGTTGACGTGCTATCAGTGGATTGAATCAAGGCATGTGAAGCGCCTGGGGTAAACCATGGAAAGCTGTGTAGGTATGTATATTTGCGTGTGTGGACGTATGTATATACATGTGTATGGGGGGGGGGCCATTTCTTTCGTCTGTTTCCTTGCGCTACCTCGCAAACGCGGGAGACAGCGACAAAGTATAATAAATATAAATATAAATATATATATATATATATATATATATATATATATATATATATATATATATATATATATATGTGTGTGTGTGTGTGTGTGTGTGTGTGTGTAACTACCCCGGGAGAGTTTCTTTGAAAGAGTTCTGAGGTTATCTAAGATTTTTCCTCCAGGCCCCTGCAGCCTAGGCTGCGCTACTTCCAGTAGCAGGGAAATGCACGCTCTTTTGGAGTGAGAAATTATTTTGACGAGACTGTACTCGCAGTGATACAGCTTCGCCAAAATTAACTTTTAACTCGCGGTGTTAACCTCTGGCAGGCGAGTCCAGTAACACATCTCTCTCTCTCTCTCTCTCTCTCTCTCTCTCTCTCTCTCTCTCTCTCTCTCTCTCTCTCTCTCCACATTCCCCACATACAGACATATCCTCTCGTACTTCATGTGGTACGGTAAGAACGCTGGCTTAATCTTACACGATAATAACCATTGAACTCATCGACTTAACATATACATGAACTATTTCTGCACCGAAGATGTGTGATCAAGAGAACGGATTCTGATCGAAATGGTGACTAGCTGTTCTTAACAACTGGAACAACCCTAAGTACAGCTCTTTTACCAGACTATAATTATAAGCTTGTCTGACAACATTGGATCTTTTTCCTTGGCAAACTCTTGTGTTTATTTATACCACGTCTGGGGGACCAGGTCCGACTGAGACCCTGAATTCCAATTCTTTTTTTGTCTTTTCAAGAGAATTCTTCAGTCTCTAACCGAAAAGATAGGAATACCAGGAAATATTAACCATAAACGAAACAACTTGCCATGCATGGTGGAAGGGAAATATATAAAAAAAAAAACCAGAATCCGAATATTTGGTCAGGTATGGCCTTAGTTTATCTGAAAGTTATCGTACTATTAACTTCAAGATCACTAAGTTATTGTACATCTTATCAAGATCACACATCATTTCCAACTATCGTACCTCACCAAAAATATGGCGTTTATGTGATAATTTTTTGTACTTTTATCAACTACATGTGATTGTATGGTTAGATGCCATGCTTACCCGGGAAAAAAGTTGATATCAAACTATTATATGGATAGGGCCGGATTAAGTCGTAGACCAGTTAGGTTATAGTCCAGCCACTAGGCTTAGGCTTCCTACGTAACATTTTTCTTACATGGCTATATCATTTTTCAACCAGAGATAACGTCCTTTATTTTTGTAATGTAATACGAAAATATGTCTAACAGAAATCTGTGCTTTTAGTCATGGTTTACATCAATCGGTCTTCCTGTAAACATTCAAAATGGCCTAGGTCCCCGCTAGCACTTAATCCAGTCCTGATAATACAATACCCAAACCAAATCGGGTTTAATACAGTTATGTGTATTTTACGAGAACTGTTTGTTTAAAGTGTTTTATCCTACCATACTAACTCTATCGTGCATAATTATATGTTCAATCACATTATGTTGATATGTCACCTGGTAATCTACCGTACTTTGCAAACACCTTATGGTTTACGTTACACCAGTTATTGTTGATTAGTGATAACACATGTTTACAGGCTAAGATGGGCATTATCAACAGAATATGGTATGCACTGAAACTTGAGCTTGAAGAGAAAGAATACTTTAAGTGTTCGTTTCTCTACAAGTTCTTGTACCTTAAGGAGCCTTACAACCCTGTCGTGGTTGTGCATATTAAATTCTATCATCATCATCAAACGTGTAGCCAACATTTGTATAATTTTTTCTATAAGCTCAATGAAAGCAAATTAACCCATGACCTACAGCCCCTGTACACATGGCGACCACAAGGAAGATAATAACCCATGATAATGTAAATAAGGGGGGGGGGGGGAAGGGAGTGGGTGTGGGGAAGGTTTGGGATATATCGGTTATATAGTTATACAGGTTATACAGTTATATAGGTTTATGGGCTATGAACTGGGTTAGGAAACGGTGCGGGTAACAAAATATGTCGATATATATATATATATATATATATATATATATATATATATATATATATATATATATATATATATATATATATATTCTTTCGTACTATTCGCCATTTCCCGCGATAGCGAGGTAGCATTAAGAACAGAGGACTGGGCCTATGAGGGAATATCCTCACCTGGCCCCCTTCTCTGTTCCTTCTTTTGGAAAACTGAAAAAAACGAGAGGGGAGGATTTCCAGCCACCCGCTCCCTCCCCTTTTAGTCGCCTTCTACGACACGCAGGGAATACGTGGGAAGTATTCTTTCTCCCCTATCCCCAGGGATATATATATATATATATATATATATATATATATATATATATATATATATATATATATATATATATATTCTTTTTTCATACTATTCGCCATTTCCCGCGTTAGCGAGGTAGCGTTAAGAACAGAGGACTGGGCCTTAGAGGAAATATCCTCACCTGGCCCCCTTCTCTGTTCATTCTTTTGAAAAAAAAAAAAAAAAAAGAGAGGGGAGGATTTCCAGCCACCCGCTCCTTCCCCTTTTAGTCGCCTTCTACGACACGCAGGGAATACGTGGGAAGTATTCTTTCTCCCCTATCCCCAGGGATATTATACTTTGTCTCTGTCTCCTGCGTTAGCGAGGTAGCAGAAGGAAACAGACGAAAGAATGGCCCAACCCGCGCACACACACACACACACACACACACACACACACATATATATATATATATATATATATATATATATATATATATATATATATATATATATATATATATATATTGGAAAGGATCACAATTTTGCGCGCTGAAAAGATATTCCTATGAGTCCACGGGGAAATGAAACACGAAAAGTTCCCAAGTGCACTTTCGTGTAATAATCACATCATCAGGAGAGACACAAGAGAGAAATATAACAGTCAGTTGATATACATCGAAGAGACGAAGCTAGGACGTCCTAGCTTCGTCTCTTCGATGTATATCAACTGACTTATATTTCTCTCTTGTCATGCGAGCGAGGTAGCGTCAAGAAAGGACAACAAAGGCCACTTTCGTTCACACTCTGTCTCTAGCTGTCATGTATAATGCACGTTTCCACATCCAGGCACCACAAAACTTTCCATGGTTTACCCCAGACGCTTTACATGCCCTGTTTTATATATATATATATATATATATATATATATATATATATATATATATATATATATATATATATATATGGAAAGGATCACAATTTTGCGCGTGATGTAGATATTCCTATGAGTCCCCGGGGAAAATGAAACACGAAAAGTTCCCAAGTGCACTTTCGTGTAATAATCACATCATCAGGGGAGACACAAGAGAGAAATATAACAGTCAGTTGATATACATCGAAGAGACGAAGCTAGGACGCCATTTGGTAAACATGTGATTGTCCAAAACATGTTTAGGACAATCATTCAGGAAAAATCAAAAGTAACATCAATGAGAAACGTAAAATATGATACCTGACATTTATTTTCAGTTATCAATGTTTTATTTCCCCATATCTTATTCTAATCAATGCTCAGGAGTAGAGGATTTTCCGTTAAGTATGATATGGGCGTTGGAATGGATGACTATGAGTGATGAATTGGTCGTGGAACCACAAATCGGAACTCAATTCAAACCTACAATGATGCCAAAATTTTCTTAATGTATTCCTAATTGTGGATTTGTTTAGCCTTCACTCCACATAGGTGCTTGTCTTTAAGCTGTTATATCTGTTTTCGAATTAATCGCAAGCGACCCTCAATTTCAAAGATTTGTCAGGCCTTGCCTAGCACAGGCTGTTTCAGCCTGCCCCACCATCCACTTTATCTCCTGAAATCACCATTGTTGGTTGGTTAGTTATTTGAATTTTAGGCCTACCAATTGCCTGGGTTAATAAGGCCGTCAACGTTGTATTACATCCACCAATCCAAATATAGTGAACACCGGGTATTCAAAATAGGTTCGCCAAACGCGCTTCATTTTGTGATCCTTCCTTGTTGCCTGTTATATATAATGAGGTTAGCAGTATCAAGTTATAGTCAACAATCGACGATCTTAAATTCCTCTACGTAAGCGTTCCAAATAATTTTCAGACAGTAGCCTCCCTCACATATGTTTGGCAGGCAGTAGCCTGCCTCACATATGTTTGGCAGGAAGTAGCCTCCCTCACATATGTTTGGCAGGCTGTAGCCTGCCTCACATATGTTTGGCAGACAGTAGCCTCCCTCACATATGTTTGGCAGACAGTAGCCTCCCTCACATATGTTTGGCAGGCAGTAGCCTGCCTTACTTATGTCTGGCAGGCAGTAGCCTCCTTCACATATGTTTGGCAGGCTGTACCTCCCTCACATATGTTTGGCAGACAGTAGCCTCCCTCCCATATGTATGGCAGGCTGTAGCCTCCCTCACATATGTTTGGCAGACAGTACCTCCCTCACATATGTTTGGCAGGCTTGTAGCCTCCCTCACATATGTTTGGCAGGCTGTAGCCTCCCTCATATATGTTTGGCAGGCAGTAGCCTCCCTCACATATGTTTGGCAGGCTGTAGCCTCCCTCACATATGTTTGGCAGGCAGTAGCCTCCCTCACATATGTTTGGCAGGCTGTAGCCTCCCTCACATATGTTTGGCAGACAGTAGCCTCCCTCAGATATGTTTGGTAGGCTGTAGCCTCCCTCACTTATGTTTGGCAGATAGTAGCCTCCCTCACATATGTTTGGCAGACAGTAGCCTCCCTCACGTATGTCTGGCAGGCAGTAGCCTCCCTCACATGTGTTTGGCTGGCTGTAGCCTCCCTCACATAGGTTTGGTAGGCAGTAGCCTCCCTCACATATGTTTGGCAGGCAGTAGCCTCCCTGCTGCATGTTTGGTTTATGGTCACCCGTTGTTGTTCGTCAGAGGTAAGAATTTCTCTTGTCCCAAGGAATATACTGGGAGGTAAGAGGTAAGTTTGAACGGATGGTGTAAAACATATATGAACATGAGATGTTTAAGGCAAGTACAAAGTAGTTGGGCTGTCCACTGAGAATATTTGTAGCTGGTAACCCGTAATCAGTTATTCTTCATACATCCTTGTCTTTAATTAAACAATTCACCCGCTCGTGTGAAGACACATACTGTATTCCATGCTTGGGTACTTTCCTTTTCATATATTACTATCAAACATATGAGTAATAAAATCAGGTTTGAGAAGGGTGTTAAGAGTTCCCCTGGGTAAACAACACTTAGAAACGAAAATATCGTGTGTGTACGTATACATAATAGCCACGTACGTACCTTGGACATGTTCCACGTACCATGGACATGTTAACGGAATGGCCCGAACTTCAGTTTTAGCGCCTAGCAACAGTTGAACACACACACACACACACACAAACAACTCCCCGGTGGGGGGGGGGGGTCATCACTATAAATACAACCAGACCCCAAGTTGAGTGCGAGTGAGTGTGTGTGTGTGGGTAGCGAGCTGTACAATAGGCACAGGGTGTTCTACACCCGTTGGGACCCCGCCTCTTACTCCTTTACAATTCAATTCTTGGTGTACTCCTTTTACCTCGACAGTTTCATCAATAAAGTTATTTCCACGTTGTTATTATAGAAATTACTTCCTCACGTCTTTCCCAATATTTCTCACTGAGTTCGTTGATCTCGTTGAACTTTCCTAATTTGAAATATAATTCAGTCAACATTGCCAAATTCAGAAATCTGAGATTTGTGATCAGTTCTCGTCTCATTCCCAATAATGTTCACAAATCTATAGTCTCCATATAAATCACTTCTCTTATTTCAGTTGTATGTGTAATTACTCTTCGTGATAATGTGTGTTATTATCTATTTGTAGTTACCCATTTATACTGTACATGGATGCAGTGTTACACTCGTGGGGGCCCCATCTCTTGAGCATTCTTTGCTGTTATACAGTTTCTTAAATTTTGTATGCTGTCTGCATTAATCATGTCATAAATGGTGATATTCCATTCATCTACCGTTCCTTTACTTTAAAAGCACTTCCTCACATTTTGTTTTTTCTTAATTTCATCTTATGTCCTCGGTTGCTCTATCGCTACGCCTTTCGAAGAACTATTCCCTGTGATTGATGTCTTCAAAACTTAAAGGTTGTGATCAGGTCACCCCTTTATCTTCTCTCTTCTAAAATGGGCGAATCTAAGGCTTCTCGACTTTCCCTAAAAATCCAGCTCCTGTTTCTGGTATAATTTTTCCTGTCCTCCTCTGGACCTTCTCTGTTGGCTCGTTGTGCTTCTTTAAGTGCGGTGAACGAACATGAGAAACAAATTCTTGTTTTGGCCTCATGCATTATTATGGGGACAGCTCGTTGAGTACACCAAACTGCATCCTAGCAATATCCTCAACCTATGCAACCAACCCACTCACCAGACTGGGCCCAACCCACCATCTGCAGCAGCCGACCTCGCCAGACACCACATTCTGTTTACCACTACACACAACTGGAAGACGCTCCAGTTGATTCTACATACAAAAGTTGATTCTCCCTATAAGAGCACTCAAACATACTCATGAAACACTTTTCAAAAATAAGTTTGTGTAAGTTAGATGCATGTACTAAATGGAGTTTATAACGACCATCGAAACAATAATACCTTGTCAAACAAAAATTCTATGCTTAAGGTATAAAAGGAAATGTATATCGTAGAGGAATCCTCTGAGCAATAGGAGGCAGAAGGTTATGAGCTGAAATACAATTTTTACTCCCCTTATTCAGTACAATGACTTACCACTCAGATTTGAGAGAAAGTCTAATTCTTAAGAACTGGGGGTCGCCTGTAAAATAACGCAACTTAAGGGTTTTTATTGTTTGCTTTACTGTTGTAAACCTTGTGCTCATATCCATCCGTCCCTAGTCGACAATTGCAGGACGTAAGACGACTAACTCCAATAAAACAGCTGCTTATAATTCATCTATTTCCTTGGCACGGTAGATTTTGTTTGCTGCTAGGACGATATATCGGGAAAATATTGTACTACATCAGTAAACAGTTGACCAGGAAGGTTGTTCCGCCAACAAGGGAAGTGTGAAGAGAAAATTAGCAGCGGTAAGTGATCAAACCACCCAACAATGTCATTGCACCCTTCAGGATGTGATGAACAGGGAAGGGGGAAAGAGTTAGGGAGGGGGGATATGGCAGTTAGGGAAAGGTGGTGGTGGTGGTGAAGGAGGCTGAGGAAGCTAGGGTAGGAGGGAGTCGTTTGGGTGAGGGATAGTTTGGTAATCCTTCACAAAAACGAGTAGACAAGGAATCGGAGGGCTTGAATCTACCAATGTCCTACAAAATCGTACGTAGAATTCATAGGGCCTGAACATACAGGAAGGTGAGAGGCGTGCAAGGAAAAGAGTGAATTAGAGCAATTTGGTATACCGGGGTCGACGTGCTGTCAGTGGATTGAACCAGGGCATGTGAAGCGTCTGGGGTAAACCATGGAAAGTTTTGTGGGGCCTGGATGTGGAAAGGGAGCTGTGGTTTCGGTGCATTATACATGACAGCTAGAGACAGAGTGTGAACGAATGTGGCCTTTGTTGTCTTCTCCTAGCGCTACCTCGCGCGCATGCGGGGGGAGGGGGTTGTCATTTCATGTGTGGCGGGGTGGCGACGGGAATGTATACGTTGAAATGTATAGGTATGTATATGTGCGTGTGTGGACGCGTATGTGGGTGGGTTGGACCATTCTCTCATGTTTCCTTGCGCTACCTCACTAACGCGGGTGACAGCGACAAAGTATATATATATATATATATATATATATATATATATTTTTTTTTTTTTATACTTTGTCGCTGTCTCCCGCGTTTGCGAGGTAGCGCAAGGAAACAGACGAAAGAAATGGCCCAACCCCCCCCCCCCCCATACACATGTACATACGTCCACACACGCAAATATACATACCTACACATCTTTCCATGGTTTACCCCAGACGCTTCACATGCCTTGATTCAATCCACTGACAGCACGTCAACCCCTGTATACCACATCGCTCCAATTCACTCTATTCCTTGCCCTCCTTTCACCCTCCTGCATGTTCAGGCCCCGATCACACAAAATCTTTTTCACTCCATCTTTCCACCTCCAATTTGGTCTCCCTCTTCTCCTCGTTCCCTCCACCTCCGACACATATATCCTCTTGGTCAATCTTTCCTCACTCATTCTCTCCATGTGCCCAAACCATTTCAAAACACCCTCTTCTGCTCTCTCAACCACGCTCTTTTTATTTCCACACATCTCTCTTACCCTTACGTTACTTACTCGATCAAACCACCTCACACCACACATTGTCCTCAAACATCTCATTTCCAGCACATCCATCCTCCTGCGCACATCTCTATCCATAGCCCACGCCTCGCAACCATACAACATTGTTGGAACCACTATTCCTTCAAACATACCCATTTTTGCTTTCCGAGATAATGTTCTCGACTTCCACACATTTTTCAAGGCTCCCAAAATTTTCGCCCCCTCCCCCACCCTATGATCCACTTCCGCTTCCATGGTTCCATCCGCTGACAGATCCACTCCCAGATATCTAAAACACTTCACTTCCTCCAGTTTTTCTCCATTCAAACTCACCTCCCAATTGACTTGACCCTCACCCCTACTGTACCTAATAACCTTGCTCTTATTCACATTTACTCTTAACTTTCTTCTTCCACACACTTTACCAAACTCAGTCACCAGCTTCTGCAGTTTCTCACATGAATCAGCCACCAGCGCTGTATCATCAGCGAACAACAACTGACTCACTTCCCAAGCTCTCTCATCCCCAACAGACTTCATACTTGCCCCTCTTTCCAGGACTCTTGCATTTACCTCCCTAACAACCCCATCCATAAACAAATTAAACAACCATGGAGACATCACACACCCCTGCCGCAAACCTACATTCACTGAGAACCAATCACTTTCCTCTCTTCCTACACGTACACATGCCTTACATCCTCGATAAAAACTTTTCACTGCTTCTAACAACTTGCCTCCCACACCATATATTCTTAATACCTTCCACAGAGCATCTCTATCAACTCTATCATATGCCTTCTCCATCTCCATAAATGCTACATACAAATCCATTTGCTTTTCTAAGTATTTCTCACATACATTCTTCAAAGCAAACACCTGATCCACACATCCTCTACCACTTCTGAAACCGCACTGCTCTTCCCCAATCTGATGCTCTGTACATGCCTTCACCCTCTCAATCAATACCCTCCCATATAATTTACCAGGAATACTCAACAAACTTATTTCGAATATTTGTGTACCATTATACAGTCCCATAGCCTAGCGGTTAACATGCCTGCCTCTTGCACAGGAGTCCCGGGTCGATCCTGGCTGTTGGAGGTTTGTATGATATATATATATATATATATATATATATATATATATATATATATATATATATATATATATATATATCTTTCTTTTTTTCTTTCAAACTATTCGCCATTTCTCGCATTAGCGAGGTAGCGTTAAGAACAGAGGAGTGGGCCTTTGAGGGAATACCCTCACCTGGCCCAATTCTCTGTTCCTTCTTTTGGAAAATTAAAAAAAAACGAGAGGGGAGGATTTCCAGCCCCCCGCTCCCCCCCCTTTTAGTCGCCTTCTACGACATGCAGGGAATACGTGGAAAGTTCGGTGCTGGATGGTTTCAAGGAAAATAATTTTCCTTCGCGCTATGGAAACGTGTAGACAACATTACATAATTCTACCGGAACTCTGTTTAATGCCATTACGATAATAAAAATCTCACGCCAGGGTATGAAGGTGTGATGCATCCAGTCACTCTAGGAGCATGATATTAAAAAATCTTACCACCAATATGTCACTATGTCGCTGCTCCTGATATAGAATTCTACATACAGTAAAGGCACGTATATCGTTTGAAATTATTATCAATTTCGTCAACATACTCATCTTTTCATATCTAAGTTTCGTCTTATAACCATATTACAGTTTTCAGTAAATTCAGCAGGATGGCGCTGTGCATGGTAATTAATTTGACCTGAACAAAAGAATGTTACTGTTCGTTTTCATGGATAAATCCGCATCCGGATTGTTGCTGCACCGTTCGTGTAAGATGTTTACATCTGGTAACAGCTGGTGACGGTCGGTGAGTCGGGTCGGTCGGAGTCCAAGTCGGACTGGTAACTGTGGACATCAATAAGGGCTCTCGAACTTATACATACATACTTTTTTTTTTTGGTTTTGCCTGAGCGCTCGGGCAGAATTTCACACTTTGTGCCTTATGCTAAGTCTATCGGTGATTTTGTTCCTGTTAAATAGATCGTCAAAATGGGGTGGGGGGGATAATTAAAGGGATGATGTATGAAAAAAAAAGAAGTAAAAACTGTACTTTAGGGGCACCACGGAAATAACATATGGGTATGGAATGAATGCACATCAATAAACTCCTGGTACTTATATGTGATAAAACCTACATTATAGCTTTACTGAGAATAACACAAAAAGTTTAAATGATTTAAACCGGAGAAAGCGATTTGGAGTTTTTTTTTATCATTTGCCTATAGATAATGGTAATGGGGAGAGCTATGATGATCCGGGAACATGAGGGAAAATAGGGAAACATTTCTAGATAGCAGTACCAATTGTCTTGATTAACTCTTTACATTGATTTGTATAGATTCATTTTTTTTCTGCAATGCAGGTGTAGTAAGAGAGAATACTATAATAGTTTTAAAGCATAGTTTGCCTCTTTATATTGTAATGAGTAGTATTAGATAAGGGGACGTTAGTATATTAGGGAAAATATGGGTTTGATTGAAAGAAAAGTAGTTAATACATGTGTAAATAAACAAAATCTCTGAAAACCTTATTTAGCAGCCAAGATTTACCTGCATTTTTGATATTTTTGTCAGAATATACCATTGTCCTTCCTGAAAATGCAACATCGGCATGGTGCCGGTGGCAGATGTAACAAGTAGACAGCACAGCAAATGGCTATGTGATACCCAGCAGGAGACGTTATAGAATGATAGTGTCTTTTTGATATCATTTAATCATTTAGATGAGTTTTATTATTTCTATCAACATTTTGTAAGTGTGTTACCTGATAGTGTCTCGTTAATCAACTTGGTAATTTGTTATTTTTTAAGGCTCCAGTCACGAACAAAAGTCCACATCAATGTTGGGCTTAAAATGAAATATAAATTGGTTAATAATAGTGAAAAACAAGATACAATGAAGAGTATCTAAAAGTTGATATAAAGTGTGGAATTTTACCTGTAGTACATCCTACTCCCACAATTACGTTAACCCTCATCCTTAACCCATTTGGAAAAGGCTCCTTTAACATGCATCCATTGTTTCCTTCCACTGAGATAATCTGTCTATAAAAGGAGTTTCCCCTTTATTTCTACCAGGTAATCCAACTTCTTAATCAACCTCTCATGCAGTACAGTATCAAAAGCGTTTTTGTAGTCCAGATACAAATAATACACCCAGCTTCCCTTTTGTCTAGGACTCAGCTCACTCTTTCTTAGAACTCTTAAGAGATTAGTTACACATGAACTCCTTTCCCTAAAACCATTCTGTATCTCAGTTTAGTAATTTTTTCTCTGAAGTAAGTCATCCACTTGCATATAAATAACCATTTCTAGAACCTTACAACCACACTTATTAGTGGGACCTGTCTGTAGTGGCCTTCTGATGCAGTGATCCATCTTCATTACTTTATGTTTACTTGGACTGAACTTCATTCATGTGTCACACCAACTTTTGAGTCTGTCAAGGCCTCCTTGTGAGTTAATGTATGTGTATGTGTCTGCACCATAGCTTCAAGATGACAGCTAGAAACTTGAAACCTTGTGTGCAGAGTTACTAAACAGACCTCAAGGTTAGGTACCTGGGTGTGATTCTTAAATTTGATGAGAAAAGTTATTTATTTATTTTGCTTTGTCGCTGTCTCCCACGTTAGAGAGGCAGTGCAAGGAAACAGACGAAAGAGTGGCCCAACCCACCCACATACACATGTATATACATACACGTCCACACACGCAAATATACATACCTATACATCTCAACGTATACATATGTATACACACTCAGATATATACGTATATACACATGTACATATCCCCTGGGGATAGGGGAGAAAGAATACTTCCCACGTATTCCCTGCGTGTCGTAGAAGGCGACTAAAAGGGGAGGGAGCGGGGGGCTGGAAATCCTCCCCTCTCGTTTTTTTTATTTTCCAAAAGAAGGAACAGAGAACGAGGCCAGGTGAGGACATTCCCTCAGAGGCCCAGTCCTCTGTTCTTAACGCTACCTTGCTAATGCGGGAAATGGCGAATAGTATGAAAGAAAAAGAAAGACATAATTTATACTGTCTGCCTTTATTCATTCCCATCGCTGCCTCGCCACACATGAAAATAACAACGCCCTCCCCCCTCATGTGTGCCATGTGTGCAAGGTAGCGCTAGGAAAAGACAACAAAGGCCACATTCGTTCACCCTCAGTCTCTAGCTGTCATGTAATAATGCACCGTAACCACAGCTCCCTTTCCACATCCAGGCCCCAAAGAACTTTCCATGGTTTACCCCAAATGCTTCACATGCCCTGGTTCAATCCATTGACAGCACGCCTTTCACCCTCCTGCATATTGAGGCCCCGATCACTCAAAATCTTTTTCACTCCATTTTTCCACCTCCAATTTGGTCTCCCATTTCTCGTCGTTCCCTCCACCTCTGACACATATATCCTCTTGGTCAATCTTTCCTCACTCATTCTCTCCATGTGACCAAACCATTTCAAAACACCCTCTTCTGCTCTCTCAACCACACTCTTTTTATTACCACATATCTCTCTTACCCTATTATTACTTACTCGATCAAACCACCTCACACCATATATTGTCCTCAAACATCTCATTTCCAGCACATCCACCCTCCTGCGCACAACTCTATCCATAGCCTATGCCTCGCAACCATATAACATTGTTGGAACCACTATTCCTTCAAACATACCCATTTTTGCTTTCCGAGATAATGTTCTCGACTTCCACACGTTCTTCAACGCTCCCAGAATTGTCGCCCCCTCCCCCACCCTATGATTCACTTCCGCTTCCATGGTTCCATCCGCTGCCAAATCCACTCCCAGATATCTAAAACACTTCACTTCCTCCAGTTTTTCTCCATTCAAACTTACCTCCCAATTGACTTGACCCTCAACCCTACTGTACCTAATAACCTTGCTCTTATTCACATTTATCTCAACTTTCTTCTTTCACACACTTTACCAAACTCAGTCACCAGCTTCTGCAGTTTCTCACCCAAATCAGCCACCAGTGCTGTATCATCAGTGAACAACAACTGACTCACTTCCCAAGCTCTCTCATCCACAACAGACTGCATACTTGCCCCTCTTTCCAAAGCTCTCGCATTCACCTCCCTAACAACCCCATCCATAAACAAATTAAACAACCATGGAGACATCACACACCCCTGTCGCAAACCTACATTCACCGAGAACCAATCACTTTCCTCTCTTTTTACACGTACACATGCCTTACATCCTTGATAAAAACTTTTCACTGCTTCTAACAACTTGCCTCCCACAACATATATTCTCAATACCTTCCACAGAGCATCTCTATCAACTCTATCATATGCCTTCTCCATCTCCATAAATGCTACATACAAATCCATTTGCTTTTCTAAGTATTTCTCACATACATTCTTCAAAGCTAACACCTGATCCACGCATTCTCTACCACTTCTGAAACCACACTGCTCTTCCCCAATCTGATGCTCTGTACATGCATTCACCCTCTCAATCAATACCCTCCCATATAATTTACCAGGAATACTCAACAAACTCATACCTCTGTAATTTGAGCACTCACTCTTATCCCCTTTGGTTTTATACAATGGCACTATGCTAGCATTCCACCAATCCTCAGGCACCTCAACATGAGTCATACATACATTAAATAACCTTACCAACCAGTCAACAATACAGTCACCCCCTTTTTTAATAAATTCCACTGCAATACCATCCAAACCCGCTGCCTTGCCAGCTTTCATCTTCCCCAAAGCTTTTACTACCTGTTCTGTGTTTACCAAATCATTTTCCCTAACCTCTCACTTTGCACACCACCTCAACCAAAACACCCTATATCTACCACTCTATCATCAAACACATTCAACAAACCTTCAAAATACTCACTCCATCTCCTTCTCACATCATCACTACTTGTTATCACCTCCAAATTAGCCCCCTTCACTGAAGTTCCCATTTGTTCCCTTGTCTTACGCACTTTATTAACCTCCTTCCAAAACATCTTTTTATTCTCCCTAAAATTTAATGATGCTCTCTCACCCCAACTCTCATCTGCCCTTTTTTTCACCTCTTGCACCTTTCTCTTGACCTCCTGCCTCTTTCTTTTATACATCTCCCACTCATTTGCATTATTTCCCTGCAAAAATCGTCCAAATGCCTCTCTCTTCTCTTTCACTAATAATCTTACTTCTTCATCCCACCACTCACTACCCTTTCTAATCTGTCCACCTCCCACACTTCTCATGCCACAAGCATCTTTTGTGCAAGCCATCACTGCTCCCCTAAATACATCCCATTCCTCCCCCACTCCCCTTACCTCCTTTGTTCTCACCTTTTTCCTTTCTGTACTCAGTCTCTCCTGGTACTTCCTCACACAAGTCTCCTTCCCAAGCTCACTTACTCTTACCACTCTCTTCACCCCAACATTCTCTCTTCTTTTCTGAAAACCTCTACAAATCTTCACCTTCGCCTCCACAAGATAATGATCAGACATCCCTCCAGTTGCCTCTCAGCACATTAACACCCAAAAGTCTCTCTTTTGCACGCCTATCAATTAACATGTAATCCAGTAACACTCTCTGGCCATCTCTCCTACTTACATACGTATACTTATGTATATCTCTCATCTTAAACCAGGTATTTCAAATCAACAGTCCTTTTTCAGTACATAAATCTACAAGCTCTTCATCATTTCCATTTACAACACTGAACACCCCATGTATACCAATTATTCCCTCAACTGCCACATTACTCACCTTTGCATTCAAATCACCCATCACTATAACCCGGTCTCGTGCATCAAAACTACTAACACACTCATTCAGCTGCTCCCAAAACACTTGCCTCTCATGATCTTTCTTCTCATGCCCAGGTGCATATGCACCAATAATCACCCATCTCTCTCCATCAACTTTCAGTTTTATCTATATCAATCTAGAGTTTACTTTCTTACACTCTGTCACATACTCCCACCACTCCTGTTTCAGGAGTAGTGCTACTCCTTCCCTTGCCCTTGTCCTCTCACTAACTCCTGACTTTACTCCCAAGACATTCCCAAACCACTCTTCCCCTTTACCCTTGAGCTTCGTTTCACTCAGAGCCAAAACGTCTAGGTTCCTTTCCTCAAACATACTACCTATCTCTCCTTTTTTCTCATCTTGGTTACATACACACACATTTAGACACCCCAATCTGAGCCTTCGAGGAGGATGAGCACTCCCCGTGTGACTCCTTCTTCTGTTTCCCTTTTTAGAAAGTCAAAAACAAAAAAACAAAAATAAACAAAAAAGTTATAATTTTATGCCGAAAAGTATGGATTTCAGGTGTGTGGATAAAACAAACCCCCAAGAGTAAAAATGGTTTATGTTGAAAGAAAAATATATGAAATAATAATTTTGGAAAGTGAAACAGACAAATCAATCTAAAGTTTGCATGGCAGTGGTGGTATGGTCAAAATATGAACCTTAAAGAAAAATGAATTTTCTTTTGATAATTGCAACCAAAAATAAGTTTAGGAAAGTGCATTACTGCTGAACTTACTTTTACCTCATAGTATTCTGAACATTGTAGCACTTATGTTACATATTGGAGGAAATCAAAAAGGCTCTAGATCATGCCTCCCTAGACTAAATTGCTTCTTTTAAGTATGAATCCATTGTTATGTTTCATCCAAGTTCATGAGTTCGCATGGCTAAAACCAAGTACTCATCTCAGAATTTACTCTGCTTGGTGCAATAACTTCCTTAACAGATTTTTGTCTATACAGATTAGTAAATAAAGACATCCCTATCCAGAAGAAGTACTACAGAAGTGTATGAAAGTTTTCTTTGCAAGTTTTATGCTGGAAGTTAAATTTTGCCTAACTTATCTCTGTATGTAATTTTCAAACCTATTGTAGCTTAAGTCATTCTTTCATTTCATAATTAATGTAGTATAGGAAGATAGAAATCTGTCACAGCCACTCTGAATGAACCAAAAAGGTGCAGATGTCCCATGCAACATCTGCTGTTAGCTTTGTAAAACATCAAATACCTTTTATTTTCTGAATTGGTAAATTACTACACTATCAAATGGTGGCATTGGATATCAAAGTCCTCCATTTACCCTAGCAATTTTCCTAGTCATACTTTTGTCTCTGCTAAGCAGGGAAAGTACAGCATATTGTACTTTGTATACATAGGATTATGTACATGTGTATGTCTGTGTATGTATATGTATGTATATGTTGAAATGTATAGGTATGTATATGTGCATGGGTAGACGTTTATGTATGTACATGTGTATGTGGGTGGGTTGGGCCATTCTTTCATCTCTTTCCTTGTGCTACCTTGCTGATGCGGGAGACCATGATTAAGTATAATAGAAAAAATATATATATTTTTTCACACTATTCACTATTTCCTGCATTAAAGAGGTAGTGTTAAGAACATAAGACTGAGCCTTTGAGGGAAATCCTCACATAGCTCCCTTCTCTGTTCCTTCTTTTGGAAAATTAAAAACGAAAGGGGAGGATTTCCAGCCTCCCGCTCCCTCCCCTTTTAGTCACCTTCTGCGACACGCAGGGAATACATGGAAAGTATTCTTTCTCCCCTATCCCCAGGGATATATATATATATATATGAAAATATTTATCTAGGTGTTTCATTTTGATATAGAATGTATTCTCTAGGAACCTTGAACATGTTGGATGATGACACTAGTGACTCCATGTCCCAAGAGGACAAACTTTTAGCCAGACATCGTAAAGAGAAGAAGGAGCTGCAAGGTAAGAGCTATCTGAAGCTATCATAGTGTAATGGCCAGAAAACTCTGTTTGTGTTTCAAAGTATAGATGTTAGGCCTTTACCAGGCAAATTTACCACAGATGGTCTTCTTAATGGAGGTATGAATTAGTATTGTATTACTTGGGACCGTAGATTTACAGAATACAGTAAATTTCTTTTTTCACAGTTCAGAGACCAGATTCATGAGTTATTTGTTCATATGTTGACAAGATAAGGGTCTGTACTTGATCCTTTTTCATTCCATTTTCAATGATTGCAGCTCATATCCAGCAGCTGAAAAAGTCTGTTAACAAAGACAAGAAGAAAAAGAAAGAGTTACTGGATGAAATAACACGACTGGAACAGGAGCTGAAGAATCGACATCAAGAAGAATTAGCTGCATTGAAGTCATGTGAAGAAGAGGTAAATGGATGCTGCACATGATTTTTTCAAAAACTAGAAAATACACATCTGATTAGCTGTTTTGATATTGGTCACACAGAACTCCCTGTTTGACATATACAAGGTAGACTGAAATAGAATGGAAGAGATGTATCAAAACATGTGGGTACCCCAGGGAAGTGGTAGAGAAAGGATTTTGGAAGATGTGCCAAATTGATATTTCCTGTTTCCATTACAAAATGAAAGAAGTATATGTAAAAGGTGTGTGAAAAAAAATTAGCTAACATTATCTATTATCAGAGTCTGAGGCCTTATTTGTGTCATCACCCACAATGCCCTTGAAAGGCAGAAATTTAGGAGACACTTAGTAACTCAATAATACGGGCAGGCAGCTCAAAAAGACCCAGCAAAAAGTAGCACTTCTGTTACGACTCCCAATACTCTCTGGACAATTGTTTGTACATAACTCCCTGTAATTAAGAGTTAAGAGGGTATATCCTCCTCTTTTTTGTCCTTGCTGTCCCTCCATGCTAATATGTACCCTACTCAACAGTTTAGCCTACACTTGTCCTCTACAGTGCATTTAGTCTCCATTACACTAACTATATCAGGATTGGTTTCTCTGATTCTGTCCTTGAATTCTAACTCAGTACTGTTTAGTACCAGTTCCAACTTCATTTGTCTACATAATTTTGACAATGTTCTCTCATTTTAGCAGTCTTGGCCTGCCTGAGGGAGTGCTTGAAGGGTTGCCCTGCCTTCTGACCTCATATTATTCCTCTCATTTTTAGTCCACTGACTGGATTATGTATTTTTCTCTCGCTCCTATCTCAGTTTATCTCCTGTAATGATTACCCCTTTGAATTAATCTTAACTGGCATGTTTTTTAGTCCCATTTAATACTCCTGGCTGCACATATATTATTATTAGATGTAGTCCTCTGTGGTTGTCCTTTTGTACCTTGCCTGTATCCACCAATTACAGCATCTTTTATATTCAGACTTCTGTATGTTAAGCCTATCATATCAGGCAGCTTTTTGACTTACTCCTTTCCTAAGTTACCCCTTCCTCTTTGCTCTTCTAGCCTAAAGAATCTCACCAACTTTAGTGTTAACCTGACTCTCTTAATTGACTAGTGGCCCATTTTCTGGTTGTGTCCAGAATATGTGATACAACCTTCTTAGCTTTTATCTGATTGAGGAACATCTTTATTACAACATATTTATGTTGAACAGTGTATGGTCTTTTAAGACTTCCATCAGCTGCTACACACTTCCATAATCATCTTGTCTGGCATTTGCCATTGGCGAAAACTTGCCTCAGCCATGGTCATCTTGGATGAAAGGAAAGGTGATAGGTATGAAAAAAAAAAGAATTAATTTGAGCTCCTCAGGTGTTTGCAGACCTTATTAATAAAGGTGACGTTGTTTTGAGAGGGAACTACAATGGATGGAAGAGAATTCCTGAGGAAAGAAGGAAATTTCACAATTGTCAATCCATACATGGTAGGTTCCCCCACAAAAACTGCATAAAGCCTCTTAGTTTCCTATAAATCCAGCTTATAACGTGCTTTTTGGAGATCCAACAAGACTTTTGCTAATAGATGTTTGCCTTGATGCCTTCTCTCATCACAGAAGTGTTTTTCCTTATGAAGATTAAGCAATGATAGAAACTTAACAAAAGAAGAACCTTTTAAATATAATTGTTTAGGAAACCATTAAAGTGACATGGAAATGTTCTGTCTACTGCATGAAACCTCTGATGATTTTCCTCCTGGATAGATATTCTTCCTCAGTAAACTATTATGATGAAAATGAAGAAAAGTAAGGGAATATGCTCAAAAGTTGACTTGGATTCAGCGAAAGACATGTTATTAAGCTATGCTGTTTGCACCCTCACTCTATCGCCTTACCCATTTTCCTATATGGAGATTAAGTCACTTCTGAAGATGCCTGTGATTCAGCACTAGCTTCTCTGCAAGATAGTGGGTTGATATTGGTGGCATGGCACCATAGCTTGTGTTTCTGAGAAATAAAGTTGAGCAAGTAATTTTAGCAATGTTTTCATGTGGATGAATCAGTCTGCATTCAGTTTGCATTGGTTACATTTTTACAGGGATTCAACATGACTATGAAATAATTGGTTATGTGTTTTCCCTTCCCCTACTAATTTGATTACCCATTAAAAACTACAAAGATAGATGATAAATGAGGATACTAGCTTACAAGTATGAACTTCACATGCTTAAAGGCAATTTTTTTCCATGATGTAATATGATATTCCTCTATTTTATAGAATTGATCATGATTTTGTGTTGGGGCTGACTTTTGATACATAGGAATTTTCTTTTAATACTGGTAGCAGTGACAACAATAATTTACTTCACATAGTGGCATGTTATTTTTCCATGTACATGTCCATTGCTTTTGAAAGTAAAGTTTGATGGCTTCTGTAAATGTATTGGTCCCTGTACATTCTTTTATTCTCTTAATTATCATATAAGAAATGCATTTCCTGTAGCTTCATGGTAAATTTTGCTGTAAATTATTGCTCACATATTTATGCTGTGTACTTAGTTAAATGTTGCATATTTATATTACATTCATTTGAAGAAACTAATTATCTTAATAAAGTTGACTTCTTTTTAAGACTGAATAAAATGAGTATGTATGTTTGATAAAGATATGTTGATAGATGTATAAAGTAGGTATAGATATACTGCTTACTTCCTACACCAATAGTTGTTTCTGTCCTTCTGAGGCTCCTTCAGCACTCAGAAAGCTGGCCACTTCCACTGCTCAGGAGCACATGTCATAAAGTATTGCAATGTTGTGTTTGTGTCTGTGTGCAGAGGGTGCAGGGCAATTGAGTAGTAGGTGCTCGGGGTCTTTTTTATGGTAGTCGCATTACGGGAATGAATGGTCTTAGGATTTGTTGAAACAATGTTTGTGTTGATGTAGTGATGGGTGACTCGTGTTTGTCTGGGGAGTGAGGTTTCTGATTGGTATATGTCTCATGGGTCTTAAAGACTGAGTTGGGAGGTCACTTGTTTAGTGCTTGTTGGGTTATTTCAATGTTAATGTGTTTTGTCAGTATCATATTTTTGGGGGGTGGGGAGAGCTGTGAGTAGAAGTTACGTAAGTGTGAGGCAGGGGTAAGCTTTTTATTTTTTACATGGGGGTTGGTGATTAGTTATGGAGTGGTTTGGTTAGGAGGGGTCTAGTATTGTTGCATAGCATTGAGTGCCAAGCATGTTCAGGTGAGACTATACTGGGAGGATCTTTGTTTAATTGAGATGTATGTTTGTAGTTGCTATGCAGTCAGTGATTGTTCTGAGTGCACTAATGTATGTGATTTGCAGCTTTGTTTTATTTGCTTTTGTGAGGATGGAAGACCAGACAGATGAGAAATAGTATAAAGTGGAGTAGATCTTGTTTTTATAGGATGTTGAAAGATTCCCTTTTTTTCCCCCAATCTGATGCCAGTTAGAATTCCAAGTACATTTAGTGTGTATCATGCATTTGCTTTGCTGTTATTAGTACAGGGAGTGAATGTATTGTTGTATAGATAGATTAGTTAAAGGAGGAAAATCTTCTGCAGTCCTTGACATGCAAAATGTATATTAGCCTCTTAAAATGCTTTTGAGATAATTATATTAGTAGATCACACACTTCATCAGAAAGTTTGTTTCCAATTCATGTATAAAATACTGATGTTACATAAAAAAAGGGGGGGGGAACTAAGAACTTTCTGTTCTGAAGTGATGAAACTAATGCTCTTAGGATATACAGGTGGCTGCTGTAAGCAATGGTGTAGATTCGATGAACCTTCCTGAAGAGGGTTCCGGTGAACCAGAGGAAGCAAGTAATGATACTGGGGCCACCCAGCCTGAAGAAGAGCAAGGTAGGTTGGCATGGAAGACTGACTAACTGTAGAAATTAGAGGCTAGGTTTGGCAAGGTACCTTGTCAAGCAGGTTTAGCCCAGCAATATTTGGTGGTGCTTGCAGATGTTCCTTAGTCATATCATGACCTCAGTCTAGGTTGACTGTTCCTCTAGGGATACAGCACCCTACTAAAAGTTTTAGTCTCCATGCTTACTGGCTCCTTTTTCTAACATGCCATCCATCATCCATGTCGCAGTAGTGGAGACATCACATAAATTGATCAATTGTATTTTGCCTGGAAATAGTTTATATAAGTTGGTAAGGGAATCATCCATTTTTCTTATGGCTACTGAGTATGTTGCCTTCTGTCTTCTTATGGTTATTCCACTGAAGAACAGGTTTTGTTTTTACTAGTAACACTAATGCATCATTCATTATTTATTGCATGACAGCTAGAGACTGAATGTGAACGAATGGGGCCTTTGTTGTCTTTTCCTAGCGCTACCTCGCACACATGAGGGGGGAGGGGGATGTTATTCCATGTGTGGCGAGGTGGCGATGGGAATGAATAAAGGCAGACAGTGTGAATTGTGTGCATGTGTATATATGTATATGTCTGTGTGTGTATATATATGTGTACATTGAGATGTATGGGTATGTATATTTGCGTGTGGGGACGTGTATGTATATACATGTGTATGGGGGTGGGTTGGGCCATTTCTTTCGTCTGTTTCCTTGCGCTACCTCACAAACGCGGGAGACAGTGACAAAGCAAAATGATAATAATAATAATTAAGATATTACTGTTGATTCATTATTAGCCAGATTTACATATGTTGATTTCCTTCTTTATTAATCTTTCTAATTTTGGTTCCATCTCTTTTCAGGAAGATCTTTTTTTTTGTTAAATTATCAACCTCTGTGTCTCTGACTCTTTAAAAATCTCTCTGTTTGCTAAGAAGCAAAGTTAGTGTATGCTCTGTATTTTTCTAAATTTTTCATTAACAAGCCATAAACTTCCTTGATTGCTTCATCTGTAATATTGCATATTTTTTTGTGTTGCTCCTCCTAATTTTCAGTGTACCGCTGTATGACCCTGGATCTATGTTCCACTACATCAGTCTTAATTGCCTTGTGTCTTTTGATTAGCTGCCAAAACTGCTCCTTTTGCACCTCCCCTGCTACTATTGTAAAAAGATTCTGTATATTTTAATCCTTTCCTATAACTGAACAACCTTTATATGACATCTAGAAAAGACCCATCAGTCTTCTCTGATTTTCAATTAATTGAACCTCTTTCCTCTAATTATTTACCCATAATTGAAATAGTGTATTAACATTTTTTTATGTGAAACAACATTACACCATGGATGAAGGATTTTGATAAATGCCCATTGGTCTGGCCTCACTCTGGAAGCCCTTCTTTCATGATATTGTAATGATAAATGAATTGATATTTCAGTAAAAATAACTATACTATAAAGTGGGGATATGATTATTAGGAAATTCGTCTCACATTCACACTTTACAACCCTACTTGGTTTGTGTTGATCATTTCAAAATTCATTGGACCCATACAGAAAGGTACATTTTAAATGTGTGTGCACCTTCTGAATCCTCTCTATTAAAATGAAGTTTTGTTTATACCCAGTGACTATATCTTTCAGATCCTATGTTTGTCTCATCTCATGACAACCTTCATGATCCTTTAATTGCTTCCATAGTGTCTTTTAATTCCTTCTTTAATTGTTTTAAGTTTTGGTCATCCTGTTTTAACAAATTTCCCATAACATCTCCAAGCATTCTCTTTCTCTGTAGGTTCCTCTTTCATCTCTCCCTTTGTTCTCTCTTCCTTATGGATATTGTTATGAGTGAATGGTCTTGCTACATTTCCTCATCTGAGTCAATACTAGAGTGAAGACCTATTTGAAACAAAGATTTTGAAGACTTTGTTATTGTTAGTAGACATCTTTCCTGTCTAATTCCTCTGCCTTCTTTAAAACTTCTATTTTATGTGTTAAGATCTTCCCACTTTGTTGATGATGTATTTCCGGTACATTGCTACTGATCATCAAGCCAGGGTTAAAAAATTACCCCATAACCAAGAACAGATATCAAATATCCTTTTATACATTTTATGTGAGAGGGTTAGGGAAAATGATTTGGTAAACAGAGAAGAGGTAGTAAAAGCTTTGCGGAAGATGAAAGCCGGCAAGGCAGCAGGTTTGGATGGTATTGCAGTGGAATTTATTAAAAAAGGGGGTGACTGTATTGTTGACTGGTTGGTAAGGTTATTTAATGTATGTATGACTCATGGTGAGGTGCCTGAGGATTGGCGGAATGCGTGCATAGTGCCATTGTACAAAGGCAAAGGGGATAAGAGTGAGTGCTCAAATTACAGAGGTATAAGTTTGTTGAGTATTCCTGGTAAATTATATGGGAGGGTATTGATTGAGAGGGTGAAGGCATGTACAGAGCATCAGATTGGGGAAGAGCAGTGTGGTTTCAGAAGTGGTAGAGGATGTGTGGATCAGGTGTTTGCTTTGAAGAATGTATGTGAGAAATACTTAGAAAAGCAAATGGATTTGTATGTAGCATTTATGGATCTGGAGAAGGCATATGATAGAGTTGATAGAGATGTTCTGTAGAAGGTATTAAGAATATATGGTGTGGGAGGCAAGTTGTTAGAAGCAGTGAAAAGTTTTTATCGAGGATGTAAGGCATGTGTACGTGTAGGAAGAGAGGAAAGTGATTGGTTCTCAGTGAATGTAGGTTTGCGGCAGGGGTGTGTGATGTCTCCATGGTTGTTTAATTTGTTTATGGATGGGGTTGTTAGGGAGGTAAATGCAAGAGTCTTGGAAAGAGGGGCAAGTATGAAGTCTGTTGGGGATGAGAGAGCTTGGGAAGTGAGTCAGTTGTTGTTCGCTGATGATACAGCGCTGGTGGCGGATTCATGTGAGAAACTGCAGAAGCTGGTGACGGAGTTTGGTAAAGTGTGTGGAAGAAGAAAGTTAAGAGTAAATGTGAATAAGAGCAAGGTTATTAGGTACAGTAGGGTTGAGGGTCAAGTCAATTGGGAGGTGAGTTTGAATGGAGAAAAACTGGAGGAAGTGAAGTGTTTTAGATATCTGGGAGTGGATCTGTCAGCGGATGGAACCATGGAAGCGGAAGTGGATCATAGGGTGGGGGAGGGGGCGAAAATTTTGGGAGCCTTGAAAAATGTGTGGAAGTCGAGAACATTATCCCGGAAAGCAAAAATGGGTATGTTTGAAGGAATAGTAGTTCCAACAATGTTGTATGGTTGCGAGGCGTGGGCTATGGATAGAGTTGTGCGCAGGAGGATGGATGTGCTGGAAATGAGATGTTTGAGGACAATGTGTGGTGTGAGGTGGTTTGATCGAGTAAGTAACGTAAGGGTAAGAGAGATGTGTGGAAATAAAAAGAGCGTGGTTGAGAGAGCAGAAGAGGGTGTTTTGAAATGGTTTGGGCACATGGAGAGAATGAGTGAGGAAAGATTGACCAAGAGGATATATGTGTCGGAGGTGGAGGGAACGAGGAGAAGAGGGAGACCAAATTGGAGGTGGAAAGATGGAGTGAAAAGGATTTTGTGTGATCGGGGCCTGAACATGCAGGAGGGTGAAAGGAGGGCAAGGAATAGAGTGAATTGGAGCGATGTGGTATACAGGGGTTGACGTGCTGTCAGTGGATTGAATCAAGGCATGTGAAGCATCCGGGATAAACCAAGGAAAGCTGTGTAGGTATGTATATTTGCGTGTGTGGACGTGTGTATGTACATGTGTATGGGGGGGGTTGGGCCATTTCTTTCGTCTGTTTCCTTGCGCTACCTCGCAAACGCGGGAGACAGCGACAAAGTATAAAAAAAAAAAAAAAAAAACATTTTGTCATTATATACACTTCTTTGTTTACAATGGTACATTATATAAATCTGTTAGGCTGTAATTAGGGAATCTTAAAGTGCTTGACTCTTTTGCATATTTCTAAGTGTATTTTCTGTAGATTAAAGATGTCGTGGCCAATTTATATTTCAATTTTGTTAATATTAGAATTGCAAACAAGCTTATACCTTTTTTTAATTTTTTGTTGATAGTATTCTTTGTACTTGGGTGCAGATATGAGAAAAAATATTTTTCCAAATCAGGTTCAGGAAGGAAAATCAGTAAAGCTGAGAAGCGTCGTCAAAAGAAAGCTGAAGCTAACCGTGAGCGTGAGGCCAGGATACGTGAGGGAGAAGCTAACAACAAGTACAGCGCACGTAACATAGAGGCAGAGAAACTGAAGAAGCTACTGCGTGAGAGGAAGCTGAAAATGCATGAGATAAAGCCTGATGGCAATTGGTGAGAAAGATTTGTATATGACTAAGTAATTTCTTAATACCTACCATACACAAATATTTCCTTAAATCTTTTACTTAGAGGGCAAGGCCAAGAAACCCCTGCTTTGATGAGTAATGTACTTTTTCACAAAGCTTTGCTAGTGAAATTAGCTGTTATGTGGAAGAAAAGGAACTTCCAAAAACAATAAAAAAAGAAATCTTAAATCTTACATGACAGATATGCTTCTAATGTTACTGACAACCATATGCACCATTTCTGTACCATGCATTTTTTTTTTACAAATTACATGCCAGGTTTTGGTTTTATAAATTTTACATTTTACAGTATGTATGCTGCCATTGCTCACCAGATGGGAGGGGACACAACTGTCAGATGGTTACGGTCTCAAGCTGGTCAGTTTATCCGCTCAAATCATGAAGACTTTGCACCTTTCATCACTGATCCCAGCACTGGAGAGTTGCTGACACCTGAGCAGTTTGCCGAGTATTGCAGCAAAATTGAGAACACACCAGTATGGGGTGGCCAACCTGAGGTGCATATTATGAATTTTGGTTGTTTCTTTTACTTGACACTGAGATATGCAGACATGATTTTTAGACTTGTTGATAATGGCACTTCAACAATGTTAGGCATTAGTTAAAATACTGTACTAGAATGGCTAACCCCAATAAAGCCATTTGCTGTTAGGAATACTTCAGGATTAGAAAATCTGAGACTTACCAGTCATAATACATTGTCCAGTGAAATTAGTTGTCACCTTTTGCTCTTCTGGGATCCCAGAATTGGACAGTATACTTCTTTTTCTTTTTCCCTTTTTTTTTTTTAAGGCCTGATTCTCTGTTCTGCCTTAGTGAGCAGTATTAGGAACAGATGACTAACAGTCTGAGTTGCAAATATCCACTCTAGCTATCATGTTTAGTGGACTGAAACTGGAATCTACCATCCACACCCAATCCTCACTGACTAATCCATAGGTTACCATAACCCTCTTTCAGCATGATAGCATTTTGCCTCTGTTTACCACACACACATTTCATTTTTTCCCATGCATGCCTCATCCTCCTGAATGTTCAAGACCTGATAGCCTTGTTTTACCCCATCCCTCTTTCTTTTTCATCCTCTCTTTCTCCCCCTCCCGCATGGTTCCTTCATGTGTGACAGATACTTTTAGTCTATCTTTGGTCATCTTCCCCATAAGTTCAAACTGTTTCAGCACACTTTGGTTGACCTTACTAGTCACACTGTGCTTAATACCACACCCCCCTGTGTT
This sequence comes from Panulirus ornatus, assembly GCF_036320965.1. NCBI lineage: Eukaryota > Metazoa > Arthropoda > Malacostraca > Decapoda > Palinuridae > Panulirus > Panulirus ornatus. The sequence continues at coordinate 100,963,115 of NC_092225.1, read as the reverse complement.
ACGCTGTTATTCCATACATCGTCAACCTCTCTCATACCAAATATGGTCATTAGGCATTTCATCTCCAACACATCCTTCTTCTTCCTTTCTCTTGTAATCAAGACTAAAGACTTACATTCACTCAGTGTTGGGAATACTATACCTTCAGACATACCTTTACAGACACTGACCTCTCTTTTCACAGAATCAGGACTTCACACCCCCCCCCCTCTCATCTGCACCATGACATACTTTAGTTCCATCTGCTGCTATGTTTACTCCATGGTGCCTAAGGCACTCCCCTTCCTCTATATCCTCCATATTCACACTCAAATCAACCTGTGTCTTCTCTCTGCTGCACCTCATTACCCAGCTTTTGCTCACAATTACCCTAAACTTTCTCCTCTCTACTTCTTCCTAAACTCTGATAACTGCTTTTGGAGCTTCTGTCTGAGGTCTGCAACCAGTTTGAGCTTTCATTTTTGTACCCTTTGCCATTATATAACGGAAATAAACTTTAATCCTGCCAGCCCTCAGATGCATCATCATGGGCAATACAAATGTCTTATTGCTTAGCTTATCAGTCAACAGCACTGTGACCATTTCCTTGAGAAATTTAGCTGCAGTTCTGTATAGTCTTGTTGTTCTGCTACACTTCACCTTAGGAAGACTTTCACAGCCTTCTCACCATACATTTCGAAAGACAGGTCTTTCAGTTCCTCCATAATTCTTAATTGCTTTCCCCTTGTCTTTTCTTTTGCATAATTCTCTATATTTTGATTAATGCCTGGCCTTGAAGTGGACTTTTGTCCGTGACTCCAACCTAACAAAAAAGAGAAAAAAATCGTTTACTGTGTCTCTCTCAATCCATGTACCATCTCATCCTAAACACACAGCTGCCATTCTGCCATCTAATACAATCAGCAGTCCTTTAAAAGATTTAATTCCTGTTTTTCACCTATTCTTTGCCTATTATAGCTTCCTGATCTGTCCCCTCCCTGTTGTCTCCATTTGTCCTCTCATTCTCTTTTGATACTTATGTCTTTCCAAACCATGTTTTGTACTGTCTCTGAAGTTCATTTATACTCTCCTTTGCCCCTTTTTCTCTTCTCTTGTGCCTTTCACATGACCTTCTACATTCTCTTATACTCTTCCCTGTTACTCTTCCTTTTCCATTTTGACTTTCCTTTTCTTACTTACCAGTGGTTTTGCTTCCTCATCTCACCACTCCCTACCCTTTTTTTTATAATCTACTTCCAACTTCTTTAAACATCAGTTCCATAAATACCTTCCACTTCTTTTCTTCCCTTGTTTCATTTGTTCTAACTCTCACACTAAGTTTTTCACGATATCTCTGCACACAGACCTCTTTTTCCAAATTTAATAACTTTCACTGCTTCTTTCACACGTCATTTCTCTTTTTCTTGAAAGTACTACAAACTTTTACACTTGCTTCCACCATGAAATGATCGGACATTTTATGTACTTTCAACATCTCTTATATGTTAACTTTAAAAAATCTTACTTTAGCATGCCTGTCAGTTATTGCATAATTCAGCAGTGCAGTTATTGCAGAATTTGGTGGTGCCCTTTGACCCTAACCTTACCCTTGTATACTTACATATGCATTTCTCTGCATTTGGAATTCATTATTATGTAACTTAAGCTGGAAAATCCTTCAGTGAATGTCAGAGAGCATTTTGGTGAGTCTTAAAATACACCGTTTATTCAGTACTAGGACCAATAACAGATTCATATCGATCTCAGTAGGAGCAAAGTTTATGCAGACTTTACTTCCAACATTTTTTTTATAAGCATCTGTTTCATTCATGTTTTCATTATTTTTATTAATATATATCTTGTACCATAGTGCCATTGTACAAAGGCAAAGGGGATAAGAGTGAGTACTCAAATTACAGAGGTATAAGTTTGTTGAGTATTCCTGGTAAATTATATGGGAGGGTATTGATTGAGAGGGTGAAGGCATGTACAGAGCATCAGATTGGGGAAGAGCAGTGTGGTTTCAGAAGTGGTAGAGGATGTGTGGATCAGGTGTCTGCTTTGAAGAATGTATGTGAGAAATACTTAGAAAAGCAAATGGATTTGTATGTAGCATTTATGGACCTGGAGAAGGCATATGATAGAGTTGATAGAGATGCTCTGTGGAAGGTATTAAGAATATATGGTGTGGGAGGCAAGTTGTTAGAGGCAGTGAAAAGTTTTTATCGAGGATGTAAGGCATGTGTACGTGTAGGAAGAGAGGAAAGTGATTGGTTCTCAGTGAATGTACGTTTGCGGCAGGGGTGTGTGATGTCTCCATGGTTGTTTAATTTGTTTATGGATGGGGTTGTTAGGGAGGTAAATGCAAGAGTTTTGGAAAGAGGAGCAAGTATGAAGTCTGTTGGGGATGAGAGAGCTTGGGAAGTGAGTCAGTTGTTGTTCGCTGATGATACAGTGCGGGTGGCTGATTCATGTGAGAAACTGCAGAAGCTGGTGACTGAGTTTGGTAAAGTGTGTGAAAGAAGAAAGTTAAGAGTAAATATGAATAAGAGCAAGGTTATTAGGTACAGTAGGGTTGAGGGTCAAGTCAATTGGGAGGTAAGTTTGAGTGGAGCAAAACTGGAGGAAGTAAAGTGTTTTAGATATCTGGGAGTGGATCTGGCAGCGGATGGAACCATGGAAGCGGAAGTGGATCATAGGGTGGGGGAGGGGGCGAAAATCCTGGGAGCCTTGAAGAATGTGTAGAAGTCGAGAACATTATCTCGGAAAGCAAAAATGGGTATGTTTGAAGGAATAGTGGTTCCAACAATGTCGTATGGTTGCGAGGCGTGGGCTATGGATAGAGTTGTGCGCAGGAGGATGGATGTGCTGGAAATGAGATGTTTGAGGACAATGTGTGGTGTGAGGTGGTTTGATCGAGTAAGTAATGTAAGGGTAAGAGAGATGTGTGGAAATAAAAAGAGCGTGGTTGAGAGAGCAGAAGAGGGTGTTTTGAAATGGTTTGGGCACATGGAGAGAATGAGTGAGGAAAGATTGACCAAGAGGATATGTGTGTCGGAGGTGGAGGGAACGAGGAGAAGTGGGAGACCAAATTGGAGGTGGAAAGATGGAGTGAAAAAGATTTTGTGTGATCGGGGCCTGAACATGCAGGAGGGTGAAAGGAGGGCAAGGAATAGAGTGAATTGGATCGATGTGGTATACCGGGGTTGACGTGCTGTCAGTGGATTGAATCAGGGCATGTGAAGCGTCTGGGGTAAACCATGGAAAGCTGTGTAGGTATGTATATTTGCGTGTGTGGACGTATGTATATACATGTGTATGGGGTGGATTGGGCCATATCTTTCGTCTGTTTCCTGGCGCTACCTTGCAAAGGCGGGAGACAGCGACAAAGCAAAAAAAAAAAAAAAAAATCTTGTACTTGCTGTGCTCATGTTGGTTCTTATTGTCATGTATGTTGTATTTACAAACACATAGACGTTCCTGGGAAGACTTATGAATAAAGAGTCTTTTTATTGCATAGTCATAAAACTATTGGTATGTTTTATATTAGAACTTAGTGGTCTGTTTATGTATAAATTATCTTTAGCTAGAATCATAATCCTTAGAAATGTTTTATATGCTAATAAAAGGAAAATAATTTTTTTTTTAAAAATGCTCTTTTCATGTTTCAGCTCCGTGCCTTGTCACAAGTGATGCAAAGAAAGATTGAGGTTTTGCAGGTATGGTATGGCAACTATGTATACATACAGTTACATATTTTCCCTTTCATGTTATTATGTATATCTTGTACAGGTGTGCAGTCATGGAAATCAGTTATGGTTGTTTCATGGGGGATCTGGAAGCATGACGAATGTGTGAAAAGAAAGATCATTATTCAGGAGGGTAAAAATAAGTATGTTTGTAAGTCTAGTAGTCCCAACATTATAAAATGGATGTGAGACATGGGCTACAAACAAGACTGTGTGTATGTGTTGAAAATCAAATGTTTGAGTGCAGTATATGATGAGGTGGTTTGATTTAGTAAGTAATGAAAGGGCTAGAGACAGGTGTAGTAATAAAAAGAGTGTGGTTGAGAGAACTGAAGAGGCTTTGCTGAAATTGTTCGGTCATATGGAGAGAATGAGTGAGGAAAGGTTGTCAAGAGGATATATATGTCAGAAGTGGAGAACAAGGAGAATGTTGATACCAAATTGGAGATGGAAGGATGGAGTGATAAAGATTTTGACTGATTGTGGCCTGTACATGCAGGTGGGAGAAAGGCATGCATAGGATAGAGTGAATTGGAACGATGTGCCATCAGTGGATTGAACCAAGGAATGTAAAGCATCAGTGGTAAACTATGGAAAGGTCTTGTGGAGCCTAGCTATGGATAGGGAGTTGTTGTTTCAGTGCATTACACATGACAGTTAAAGAATGGCAGTGCGAGGATGCGGCCTCTCTTCGTCTGTTCTTGGTGCAACCTGATCAACGCGGGAAACGTCAGTGAAGTATAATCATCTTTTCCTGTTTGATCGTTGTTTCCTGCTTTAGCGAGGTAGCACCAGTAAACAGATGAAGAAAGACACATCCACTCATATACACACTTATATATGTACATATACGCACGTACATATACATACATACACATACATGCACTGAAACTATTGCTTCCTATCCGCATCCAGACCCTCAGACCTTTCTATGATTTACCCCAGACATTTCACATGCCCTTGGCAGATTTGGATGGTATTGCAGTTGAATTTATTAAGAAATGGGGTGACTGTGTTGTTGATTGATTGGTAAGGATATTCAGTGGATCATGGTGAAATGCCTGAGGATTGGCGTAATGCATGCATCATGTCATTGAACATAGGCAAAGGGGATAAAGGTGAGTGTTCAAATGATAGACATATTTTTGGTGAGAATTCCTGGGAAATTGTATGGAAGGGTATTGATTGAGAGGGTGAAGGCATGTACAGAGTGTCAGATTGGGGAGGAGCAATGTGGTTTCAGAAGATAGAGGATATGTGGATCAGGTGTTTGCTTTGAAGAGTGTATGTGAGAAATACTTAGAAAAACAGATGGATTTGTATGCAGCATTTATGGATCTGGAGAAGGCATATGATAGGGTTGAAAGAGATGCTTTGTGGAAGGTCTTGAGAGTATATGGCGTGGGAGGTAAGCTGCTAGAAGCAGAGAAAAGTTTTTATCAAGGATGTAAGGCATGTGTACGAGTTGGAAGAAAGGAGAGTGATTGGTTCCCAGTGAAGATCAGTCTGTGGCAGGGGTACATGATGTCCCCATGGTTGTTTAATTTGTTTATGGATGGGGTGGTTAGGGAGGTTTAGGAGAGACAGGCGAGTATGCAGTCTGTTGGGGATGAGAGGGCCTGGGAAGTGAGTCAGTTGTTGTTCGTCAATGATACGGTGCTGGTAGAACCATGGAATCAAAAGAGAGTCATACATTGGTGGAGGGGCCGAAGGTGCTGGGAGCGATTAAGAATGTGTGGAAGGAGAGTAATTAATCTCAGAGAGCAAAAATGGGTATATTTAAAGTAAAAGTAGTTCCAACAATATTATATTGTGGCAAGGCAGCAAGTATATGTACGTGTGTATATATGTATATGTCTGTGTATGTTTTTTTTTTTTTTTTGCTTTGTCGCTGTTTCCCGCGTTTGCGAGGTAGTGCAAGGAAACAGACGAAAGAAAATGGCCCAACCCACCCCCATACACATGTATATACATACGTCCACACACGCAAATATACATACCTACACAGCTTTCCATGGTTTACCCCAGTCGCTTCACATGCCCTGATTCAATCCACTGACAGCACGTCAACCCCGGTATACCACATCGATCCAATGCAATGCACTCTATTCCTTGCCCTCCTTTCACCCTCCTGCATGTTCAGGCCCCGATCACACAAAATCTTTTTCACTCCATCTTTCCACCTCCAATTTGGTCTCCCACTTCTCCTCGTTTCCTCCACCTCCAACACATATATCCTCTTGGTCAATCTTTCCTCACTCATTCTCTCCATATGCCCAAACCATTTCAAAACACCCTCTTCTGCTCTCTCAACCATGCTCTTTTTATTTCCACACATCTCTCTTACCCTTACGTTACTTACTCGATCAAACCACCTCACACCAAACATTGTCCTCAAACATCTCATTTCCAGCACATCCATCCTCCTGCACACAACTCTATCCATAGCCCACGCCTCGCAACCATACAACATTGTTGGAACCACTATTCCTTCAAACATACCCATTTTTGCTTTCTGAGATAATGTTCTCGACTTCCACACATTCTTCAAGGCTCCCAGGATTTTCGCCCCCTCCCCCACCCTATGATCCACTTCCGCTTCCATGGTTCCATCCGCTGCCAGATCCACTCCCAGATATCTAAAACACTTTACTTCCTCCAGTTTTTCTCCATTCAAACTTACCTCCCAATTGACTTGACCCTCAACCCTACTGTACCTAATAACCTTGCTCTTATTCACATTTACTCTTAACTTTCTTCTTTCACACACTTTACCAAACTCAGTCACCAGCTTCTGCAGTTTCTCACATGAATCAGCCACCAGCGCTGTATCATCAGCGAACAACAACTGACTCACTTCCCAAGCTCTCTCTCATCCACAACAGACTTCATACTTGCCCCTCTTTCCAAAACTCTTGCATTCACCTCCCTAACAATAATAAGTCTGTGTATGTATACGTTGAAATATATAGGTACATATATGTGCGTGTGTGGGCGTATATGTATAGGCATGTGTATGTGGGTGGGTTGGGCCATTCTTTCCTCTGTTTCCTTGTGCTACCTCACTAATGTGGGAGACAGAAAATAAGTATAATGGATAAATAAATAATAATCCAGTAAATCACATCAGGTATATGGATAAGGCCATGTTGTTTGTGTTTTGCCTTTTTTTTTAGCTGTATATTTTAGGTGAATTATTACTAAAACAAGTGTTGCTAGTATTTCTTAAATTTTTATGTTCTCACTGTTTTTTGCTGTATGTGAAATGATATGGTATGCTATGGTAAGACTACAAAGAAGAAATTTTGACTTCTGGTTCGTTCATCTCATTTCAGTATTTTTTTTCATTTTGTGTGTGTGTAAAGCAGGTTATCCAGTGTACAAGTAACCTGTAACACCAGTGACTGTACACCTTTGCATACAGATATGTAAGCTTTCATTTAGCCTTTCCACAATATTTATCGCTATTTTTCTTTATCATATATCTCAAACACTTCTCCTAAAACCAGTTGCTCCACTGTTTCATATATTCACTGAAGTTTCTCTCTCTGCTACTCATAATTTAATACTGGTTATTTATTATCTTTCCTCGCCCCCACTTACTTTCAGTGCCAATCACATTTCATACATTGATCCATGCTTGGATCTTTTTTACTTCATTTTTTTCATCGTCCCATCATTGGTTTCCTTTGAAAGGTTCACACTGCACTAATACACCATGTCTTTCACTCACATCCAGGGTTATATTCTTTGTTCTAATATTTTCCCTAACGTTGCCATTCCTTCTCTCTGCTCCCCTTCCAAGCCTACTTCAGATCCACATCACAACAATACATCATTATTTCACTGCTATCTTTACTAACATATTATATAAGGTTCTATAACAATGTATTCTTGGTATGTAATTCTCTGCAAGATCATTGTAGTTCTGAATGAATTAGATGATGGAATGAAATTAGATGATGGAATGAAGTTTGTGCAAAGGTGAGGTTTGTGTATGAAAGAATTACTGATAGAAAAAAAGACAAAGCACTTATATTGGGTTTTTTTTTCAAGGCTGAAGGTAGCCCAATCGTATTCGGTGAAGAATGCACTGATAAGAAGGCCATCTTGCTAGCATACTACCGCCACTACTATGGCCTTGGCGAACACTACAACTCTGTTTCAGTACTAGACATCGTATCAACTGAGGAATCCAGATAATGTTATGGCTTTACATAACATGTTAAATATGATGTGTTCAACTTACCTCTGGATAATATTCTATGACAGTAGAATATACCTGAGTATAAGCTTTCTTAGGTTGATATAAATAGTGTAATAGGTAGGAATGAAAGAACATTTTAAGTCCTAAAATAGGGTTGAAGTTTTCTGCTTTTCAACAACTGCTATGTATAGATTCATAATATAAGACCTATGTAACAAGTAGCTGATAAGCTATTAAAAAGATAAAGTATTTAGTGCTTATATGTTCAGTTTATGTCAGTATTAAGTAATGGGTGAGAAATAGTCAAAAACAGCATGAATTCTTTGTACACATATTTTTTTTTCTTTCCTTAATGATGTACTCTAGTTTTGAAATGAAACAGGAAAATTTCAGTTTCGTAAAACTGGACTGCACACCAGGATAATATGTATGATAAATTTTATCCATAATGTAATATCATAATTTGAATTTCATATGAATTATTTCCTTAGTTTTTCCAATCATAATGCCCAGCTGGTTTTTCCTGCATATTTAGTCAGTCTTACTGGTAGAAAATTATTTAGGTAAACCTATTATAAAAAAAAAGAAAGTTGGTTAGTAATTCAAGTAACAGCATTAAATGCCTAAGAGAATCTTCAAGCAAACAGTTATCATTTTTATAAAGTAAATTATGAGAGCTACTTGTTCAAGTTAATGTAAGGGTCTCTAGAAAGAATCCATTTTTAACCCATTCCATGTCGTCATGAGTATTCTAATCCCTTCTAACTGTGTGGCTGAAAGTCCAGATTTGTTTAAAATAACCTCCTGCAAATATTAGAATACACCATGACAATAATGAAACAGTGAAAAGAAAGGTATATTACATTGTTACCTATATGTAGGGCAAACAGTTATAAACACCTCAGCTGACAGCAGGATACTAATGGCATTATGCACTTGTTTACATTCTGCCCACTGATAGACAAGATGTGCCTATATTACACATGTACACCACCAGAAATGAAAATACACCAAAAGAACTTTAAAACAATACAAAAACAAACCAAAATTAAGCAAGTATGGGGCTGGTCCTCAATGGTGGTGGAAGGGGCAAGCAGAGGCAATTCACAGTAAATCTCTAGATATCCCATATGCTGTTTCACGGCTACTGTCACTATAGTATTCTCTAAGCTTATATAATTCTCTTGGTACTCTCTTATTTAGTCTACTGATATACCACAACTCTAATGTAGTTTTTGTCATGAACCGTAAATGAATAGTAAAACTAAAGTGACGGAGCATGAAATGTGGTCGCTGCGACAAGCAAATTATGACATGCATTTTCATTTTTTTTTCATACATATTCGCCATTTCCTGCATTAGCACTTATATAGGTAAATTCATTGTGGTACTTAGCAGCTTATAGTTGATAGAGTTCATGGCATTGTTTTGTCACAGCCAAGTTTGGAACTGCTAAAACCATGTTTTTTTATGGATTGCAGAAACATATGACAACCATATCCTTCATGGATTGGGTTAAAAAGAGGTGCAAAGCTAATTAATCCTTGAACATCAAACTTGTGATGCACACCATGCTGGGCTTTAATGTGGCACTGTTCATTGGGCTCGACTAAGGGACCAGTCTTTCGTATGGTTACTCGTAATATACTGGACAATGGTGCCTAATTTTTCATATCCTATGTGGATTTGTTATTTTTCTATGTATCATTATTTTTTACAGCATTTCTGAACTCAGTTAACATGTTCTCATTATTGTAATGGTTAGCAAGTTTGCCTCATAAGCAAGAATGCCTAGGTTCATTACCATTGTAATCCAAGGCTGTTGCAAAGTTTTCTGGAATCAGTTTGGTGACTGGTGAACCAGTTTCCAGGAAAATTCTTTCTGCATGGGTCTGGACATATTTTCAGCTTATTCCTTGATATTGGACCATATTTTGTATGTTGCTTTTGAAGAGAATGGTTTCTGTGGATAGGGCTAGCTCTTCCACAAAAAAAAAATCCCTGTCACAAATGTTAACATAAATGGCCTTACTTGTAGAGGGTTAGCTCTTCCACAAAAAAAATCCCTGTCACAAATGTTCTTCACATAAATGGCCTTACTTGTAGATGGCTAGCTCTTCCAAAAAAATTCAAATCCATCACAAATGTTCTTATTGTGAATGGCCTTACTGGGATATAAATAGCAAACCACTTCAACTTAGTTCATATTATCCAAGAGAGTATGTTATTTCATTGTTCTGAAACATTTGTGAGAGTGAAAGTCACATACACTAATACAAGGTCATTGTAGACAAGCCTGTCATATTCAGTTGACTGACAAAGAGTGCTCTGTAGTTGAGGACGTTCTCATCACTAAGGAGCCTAACTTGCCCTGCTCCTGTGTGCAGTACAACCTCAAGGCTGCGGGGAGGCCTTGTAAAGTGGGTCCTAGTATTGTACAATAATAGTGTTTCTTTTATGTCCTACTGCTTCTCCCACCTCAAGATAGTGTCAGGCACAAAGGAACAACAGCCTCAGTTGCTTGAATATATTCTTTAACTGTTAAGAACCTACCATCCATAGCCAGTCCCCACAGACTATTCCATGGTATACCTTAACCATTTTATGTGGCCTCGTTCAACCCACTGACAACATAAGCCCAGTTTATTCTATCCTATATACATTTTTCACCTTTCCATGTTTAAGCTCTGGTACCCTAAAGCTACCTCCAATCCATTCTTTCATCTCCATCATGGTTTCCCTATCCTTTTCTTATCTCCACTTTTGAAAGGTAAACTTCTTTGTGAGTCTTTCTTCACTCATCTTCTCATGTCTGAACTATCCTCGTCAGCTATCTCAGTCAGACTGTAATTAAAACCACACACTGTTACTACTTATATGATGAATGAATATAATTAATATATAATAGTTTATTGATGATTAATAATAATAATAATGACAATAGTAGTACAATTCTTTTTCTTTCATACCTGTTCACCATTTACCACAGTAACAAGGTAGTGCCAGAAACAGACGAAGAAAGGCCTCATTCATTCACACTCACACCCATTCTCTAGCTGTCATGTGTAATGCACCAAAACCACAGCTCTCTCTCTGCAAACAAACACCACAGACCTTTCTGTGGTTTCCACTGGCTGCTTCTTATACCCTGGTTCAGTCCACTGACATCACACTGACCCCCTGTATACTGCTTCATTCCAACTGACTCTGTCCAACGCATGCCTTTCACCCTCCATGTTCTCGCCCCAAGCACTCAAAATCTTTTTCACTCCATCCTTTCATCTGCAATTTGGTCTCCTGCTCTCCTTGTCTCCTCCACTTTTGACACGTATCCTTTTAGTCAACCTCTCCTCACTCATTCTCCATATGCCCAAACCATTTTAGCACTTCTTCAGCTTTCTCAACCATACTCTTCTTATTACCACACCTCTCTTTTACCCTATTATTACTTACTTGATCAACCCTCATTGCACCCACATACTGTCCTTACACATTTCATTTCCAACACATCCACCTTCCTCTGTACATTCTTATCTGTAGCCCATGCCTCATAACCATACAACATTGTGGGGATTACCTTACCTTCACACATATCCATTTATCACCTCCCAGATTGTGAGTCTCTTTATAAACATTCCTCAATGCTCCTAAAACCATTGACCCCTCACCCATCCTATGGCTCACCTTCACTTCCATGGTTCCATTTCTTGTCATGTCCATTCCCAGGTATCAGAAATACCCTACATCCTACAAGTTCTTCCATTCAAACTCACACCCCAACTAACCTGTCTCTCAGCACAGCCAGACCTAATAAACTTGCTTATATTTACATTTATTCTCAACTTTCTCCATTCACACACCAACTTCTGAAGTTTCTCACTTGAATCTTTCAACAGTACTGTGTCAACAGCAAACAACAACTGACTCACTTCCTTGACTCCCTCACCCCCTACCGACCGCATAGCTGCCCCTCTCTGCATTTACATCCATCAACATCCCACCTATAAACAAATTAAACAGCCAAATTGACATCATACACCCCTCCTGCAGACCCATGTTCACCTGGAACCACTTATCCTCTTATCTACCCATTTGCACACACACTTCACCATCTTAATGAAAAAAAACCTGCTTATAATAGCTTTTCTCCCACACCATATATTTGTAATACCTTCCGCAAAGCATCTCTATCAACCTGTCAAATGCTTTCTCCAGATACTGCTCCTGTTTCTCTAAGTATTTCTCACACATAATTCAAAGCAAACATCTGATCCAAACATCCTCTACCACACCTGAAATCACATAGTTCCTACCCAGTCTGCTGTCTGCCCATGCCACCATTCTGTCAACTACCACTCATCCCTACAGCTTACAACATACTAACACGCCCGTAATTTGAACACTCATTGGCACCCTTGCCGTTATACAATGGCTCTATACATGCATTCCACCAATCTTCAGTTACTTCACCTCCTTTTGTTCATTCTTCATGTTTTGTATTGTTTATTCCTTGATCATTTTCTGTTCTTTATTTTGCGATTCCATAATTTCACCTTCAGCATAACCTTATTTTGTCTTCTTGCTCTTCTTTGAATACTGCCTATAGTTTCCTCCATTCTCTTCTATTGATCCATTGTTATCCATTGTTTTTATCATTCTGTGGTATCTTTCATGTTTTCATTCTTTTTTAGATTGCACCATTTCTTTAACATCACTGTGTTTGAGATGGCATTATTTATATTTAAGGTCTCCTTAAAATCTGCTTTTACGTCATTTAACCAATTTCACACTGTGAAAATGGAAATCGATATTGTTCAGTTTGCTAGTATCTTCCATTGCTTGAATAGAGTTTTTTTTTTTTTTTTTTTTTTTTTTTATACTTTGTCGCTGTCTCCCGCGTTTGCGAGGTAGCGCAAGGAAACAGACGAAAGAAATGGCCCAACCCCCCCCATACACATCTTCACCTATTTGTACTTTGTAATTACTTCCATGATTTTGTGATCTAAAATCCTTGTTTTATCTCCTTTGATGTCTGTGATAAGTGTCACATCCTTTGTAAAAAGGAGGTTGACCACAGTATTGTTTCTTTTTGAGTTGTGGATGACTTTAACAAGGCTGAATGTCTTGTGTATAAACATAATCTTTTTTAGTTATTCCCTTTCACCTGTTTGGGGCCTGGATGTGGAAAGGGAGCTGTGGTTTCATTGCATTACACATGATAGCTAGAGACTGAGTGTGAATGAATGTGGTCTTTGTTGTCTTTTCCTAGCCATACCTTGCGCGTGTGTGCAGGGGGAGAAGGGAGTGCCATTTCATTTGTGGCGGGGTGGCGATGGGAATGGATGAAGGTAGCAAGTATGGATATATACATGTGTATATATGTATATGTCTGTGTATGTATATGTATGTATACGTTGAAATGTATAGGTATGTATATGTGCGTGTGTGGTCGTTTATGTACATAAATGTGTATGTGGGAGGGATGGGCCATTCTTTCGTCTGTTTCCTTGTGCTACCTCATTAATGTGGGAGACAGCAACCAAGTATAATAATAATAAAAATAATAATAATAATATAATAATAATAATATAATAATAATAATAATAATAATAATATAATAATAATAATAATAATAATAATAATAATAAAAATAATAATAATAATATAATAATAATAATAATATAATAATAATAATAAAAATAATAATAATAAAAATAATAATAATAATATAATAATAATAATATAATAATAATAATAATATAATAATAATAATAAAAATAATAATAATAATATAATAATAATAATAATAAAAATAATAATAATAATAATAATAATAATAAAAATAATAATAATAATAATAATATAATAATAATAATAATAATATAATAATAATAATATAATAATAATAATATAATAATAATAATAATAATAATAATAATAATAAAAATAATAATAATAATATAATAATAATAATAATAAAAATAATAATAATAATATAATAATAATAATAATAATAATAATAATAATAATAATATAATAATAATAATATAATAATAATAATAAAAATAATAATAATAATAATATAATAATAATAATAATAATATAATAATAATAATATAATAATAATAATAATATAATAATAATAATAATAATAATAATAATAATAATAATATAATAATAATAATAAAAATAATAATAATAATATAATAATAATAATAATATAATAATAATAATATAATAATAATAATAATATAATAATAATAATAAAAATAATAATAATAATAAAAATAATAATAATAATAATAATAAAAATAATAATAATAATATAATAATAATAATAATAATATAATAATAATAATAATAATATAATAATAATAATAATAATATAATAATAATAATAATATAATAATAATAATAATAATAATAATAATATAATAATAATAATATAATAATAATAATAATAATATAATAATAATAATAATATAATAATAATAATAATAATAATAATAATAATATAATACTAATAATAATAATAATAATAATAATAATAATAATAATAAATTTTTTTTTTCATACTATTCGCCATTTCCCGCGATAGCGAGGTAGCGTTAAGAACAGAGGACTGGGCCTTTGAGGGAATGTCCTCACCTGGCCCTCTTTTCTGTTCCTTCTTTTGGGAAAAAAAAAAAAAAAACGAGAGGGGAGGATTTCCAGCCCCCCTGCTCCCTTCCCTTTTAGTTGCCTTCTACGACACGCAGGGAATACGTGGGAAGTATTCTTTCTCCCCTATCCCCAGGGATAATAATAATAATAATAATAATAATAATAATAATAATAATGGTTGTTTAATTTGTTTATGGATGGGGTTGTTAGGGAGGTGAATGCAAGAGTTTTGGAAAGAGGGGCAAGTATGAAGTCTGTTGGGGATGAGAGAGCTTGGGAAGTGAGTCAGTTGTTGTTCGCTGATGATACAGCGCTGGTGGCTGATTCATGTGAGAAACTGCAGAAGCTGGTGACTGAGTTTGGTAAAGTGTGTGAAAGAAGAAAGTTAAGAGTAAATGTGAATAAGAGCAAGGTTATTAGGTACAGTAGGGTTGAGGGTCAAGTCAATTGGGAGGTGAGTTTGAATGGAGAAAAACTGGAGGAAGTGAAGTGTTTTAGATATCTGGGAGTGGATCTGGCAGTGGATAGAACCATGGAAGCGGAAGTGGATCATAGGGTGGGGGAGGGGGCGAAAATTCTGGGAGCCTTGAAGAATGTGTGGAAGTCGAGAACATTATCTCGGAAAGCAAAAATGGGTATGTTTGAGGGAATAGTGGTTCCAACAATGTTGTATGGTTGCGAGGCGTGGACTATGGATAGAGTTGTGTGCAGGAGGATGGATGTGCTGGAAATGAGATGTTTGAGGACAATGTGTGGTGTGAGGTGGTTTGATCGAGTAAGTAACGTAAGGGTAAGAGAGA
This sequence comes from Panulirus ornatus, assembly GCF_036320965.1. Lineage (NCBI taxonomy): Eukaryota > Metazoa > Arthropoda > Malacostraca > Decapoda > Palinuridae > Panulirus > Panulirus ornatus. The sequence continues at coordinate 100,947,717 of NC_092225.1, read as the reverse complement.
TGTGTGGAAATAAAAAGAGCATGGTTGAGAGAGCAGAAGAGGGTGTTTTGAAATGGTTTGGTCACATGGGGAGAATGAGTGAGGAAAGATTGACCAAGAGGATATATGTGTCGGAGGTGGAGGGAACGAGGAGAAGAGGGAGACCAAATTGGAGGTGGAAAGATGGAGTGAAAAAGATTTTGTGTGATCGGGGCCTGAACATGCAGGAGGGTGAAAGGAGGGCAAAGAATAGAGTGAATTGGAGCGATGTGGTATACCGGGGTTGACGTGCTGTCAGTGGATTGAATCAAGGCATGTGTATGGGGGTGGGTTGGGCCATTTCTTTCGTCTGTTTCCTTGCGCTACCTCGCAAACGCGGGAGACAGCGACAAAGCAAAAAAAAAAAAAATAAAAAAAAAAATAATAATAATAATAATAATAATACCTGTGGTAATATTTATACCCCAGATAATATGTATTTTATTTTCATATTTTGTTGCTGTTTCCCACATTAGCTAGGTAACATCAGGAACAGACAAAGGCCGCATCTGCTCACATCTATTGTCTAGCTGTCATGTGTAATGCAACAAAACCACAGCTCTCTGTCCATAACCAGGTTTACCCCAGATGCTTCACATACCCTGGTTCAGTCCACTGACATTATATCAACCCCTGTATACCACATCCTTCCAATGCACTCTATCCTATGCACACCTTTCACCCTCTTGCATAAACATCTTCAGGCCAAGATTGCTCAAAATCTTTTTAACTCCAGCCTTCCATCTCCAATATGGTTTCCCTGCTCTCCTTGTTCCCTTCACTTCTAACACACTTATCCTCATTGTCAACCTTCTGTCAATCATTCTCCCCATATGTCCAAATAATTTCAGCATAACCTCTTCAGCTCTTTCAACCACACTTTTTATTACCACACCTCTCTCTCTTACCCTTTCATTACTTGATCCAAACATTTCCTTTACAACTAATCCACCCTCCTCTGTACAGCCTTATTTATTACCCACGCCTCGCATCCATATATAAGTATACCCCTGGTAATTTATTATTGGCAAAAATTTTAATGAAACAAAGTATTTAAGGGAGGATGCTGAGTATGCTTGTAATAAGAATATGATCATGGTCAACTGTTTGGACATGAGGCGTTTGTCCCTTTTACGTTGATGGTTACATTCTTTGTCCAGATTCACACTGTCATGACCTATAGCCCTCTGTCACAAAGTGTTCCTCCTCTACAGAGGCGACTTTTTACTGTTATTATATTTTGGTATTTACAGTGTTTCATGTAATCCTTCAAACACCAAATTTTGGTTATTATATTTTGGTATTTACAGTGTTTCATGTAATCCTTCAAACACCAAATTTTGGTTATTATATTTTGGTATTTACAGTGTTTCATGTAATCCTTCAAACACCAAATTTTGGTTATTATATTTTGGTATTTACAGTGTTTCATGTAATCCTTCAAACACCAAATTTTGGTTATTATATTTTGGTATTTACAGTGTTTCATGTAATCCTTCAAACACCAAATTTTGGTTATTATATTTTGGTATTTACAGTGTTTCATGTAATCCTTCAAACACCAAATTTTGGTTATTATATTTTGGTATTTACAGTGTTTCATGTAATCCTTCAAACACCAAATTTTGGTTATTATATTTTGGTATTTACAGTGTTTCATGTAATCCTTCAAACACCAAATTTTGGTTATTATATTTTGGTATTTACAGTGTTTCATGTAATCCTTCAAACACCAAATTTTGGTTATTATATTTTGGTATTTACAGTGTTTCATGTAATCCTTCAAACACCAAATTTTGGTTATTATATTTTGGTATTTACAGTGTTTCATGTAATCCTTCAAACACCAAATTTTGGTTATTATATTTTGGTATTTACAGTGTTTCATGTAATCCTTCAAACACCAAATTTTGGTTATTATATTTTGGTATTTACAGTGTTTCATGTAATCCTTCAAACACCAAATTTTGGTTATTATATTTTGGTATTTACAGTGTTTCATGTAATCCTTCAAACACCAAATTTTGGTTATTATATTTTGGTATTTACAGTGTTTCATGTAATCCTTCAAACACCAAATTTTGGTTATTATATTTTGGTATTTACAGTGTTTCATGTAATCCTTCAAACACCAAATTTTGGTTATTATATTTTGGTATTTACAGTGTTTCATGTAATCCTTCAAACACCAAATTTTGGTTATTATATTTTGGTATTTACAGTGTTTCATGTAATCCTTCAAACACCAAATTTTGGTTATTATATTTTGGTATTTACAGTGTTTCATGTAATCCTTCAAACACCAAATTTTGGTTATTATATTTTGGTATTTACAGTGTTTCATGTAATCCTTCAAACACCAAATTTTGGTTATTATATTTTGGTATTTACAGTGTTTCATGTAATCCTTCAAACACCAAATTTTGGTTATTATATTTTGGTATTTACAGTGTTTCATGTAATCCTTCAAACACCAAATTTTGGTTATTATATTTTGGTATTTACAGTGTTTCATGTAATCCTTCAAACACCAAATTTTGGTTATTATATTTTGGTATTTACAGTGTTTCATGTAATCCTTCAAACACCAAATTTTGGTTATTATATTTTGGTATTTACAGTGTTTCATGTAATCCTTCAAACACCAAATTTTGGTTATTATATTTTGGTATTTACAGTGTTTCATGTAATCCTTCAAACACCAAATTTTGGTTATTATATTTTGGTATTTACAGTGTTTCATGTAATCCTTCAAACACCAAATTTTGGTTATTATATTTTGGTATTTACAGTGTTTCATGTAATCCTTCAAACACCAAATTTTGGTTATTATATTTTGGTATTTACAGTGTTTCATGTAATCCTTCAAACACCAAATTTTGGTTATTATATTTTGGTATTTACAGTGTTTCATGTAATCCTTCAAACACCAAATTTTGGTTATTATATTTTGGTATTTACAGTGTTTCATGTAATCCTTCAAACACCAAATTTTGGTTATTATATTTTGGTATTTACAGTGTTTCATGTAATCCTTCAAACACCAAATTTTGGTTATTATATTTTGGTATTTACAGTGTTTCATGTAATCCTTCAAACACCAAATTTTGGTTATTATATTTTGGTATTTACAGTGTTTCATGTAATCCTTCAAACACCAAATTTTGGTTATTATATTTTGGTATTTACAGTGTTTCATGTAATCCTTCAAACACCAAATTTTGGTTATTATATTTTGGTATTTACAGTGTTTCATGTAATCCTTCAAACACCAAATTTTGGTTATTATATTTTGGTATTTACAGTGTTTCATGTAATCCTTCAAACACCAAATTTTGGTTATTATATTTTGGTATTTACAGTGTTTCATGTAATCCTTCAAACACCAAATTTTGGTTATTATATTTTGGTATTTACAGTGTTTCATGTAATCCTTCAAACACCAAATTTTGGTTATTATATTTTGGTATTTACAGTGTTTCATGTAATCCTTCAAACACCAAATTTTGGTTATTATATTTTGGTATTTACAGTGTTTCATGTAATCCTTCAAACACCAAATTTTGGTTATTATATTTTGGTATTTACAGTGTTTCATGTAATCCTTCAAACACCAAATTTTGGTTATTATATTTTGGTATTTACAGTGTTTCATGTAATCCTTCAAACACCAAATTTTGGTTATTATATTTTGGTATTTACAGTGTTTCATGTAATCCTTCAAACACCAAATTTTGGTTATTATATTTTGGTATTTACAGTGTTTCATGTAATCCTTCAAACACCAAATTTTGGTTATTATATTTTGGTATTTACAGTGTTTCATGTAATCCTTCAAACACCAAATTTTGGTTATTATATTTTGGTATTTACAGTGTTTCATGTAATCCTTCAAACACCAAATTTTGGTTATTATATTTTGGTATTTACAGTGTTTCATGTAATCCTTCAAACACCAAATTTTGGTTATTATATTTTGGTATTTACAGTGTTTCATGTAATCCTTCAAACACCAAATTTTGGTTATTATATTTTGGTATTTACAGTGTTTCATGTAATCCTTCAAACACCAAATTTTGGTTATTATATTTTGGTATTTACAGTGTTTCATGTAATCCTTCAAACACCAAATTTTGGTTATTATATTTTGGTATTTACAGTGTTTCATGTAATCCTTCAAACACCAAATTTTGGTTATTATATTTTGGTATTTACAGTGTTTCATGTAATCCTTCAAACACCAAATTTTGGTTATTATATTTTGGTATTTACAGTGTTTCATGTAATCCTTCAAACACCAAATTTTGGTTATTATATTTTGGTATTTACAGTGTTTCATGTAATCCTTCAAACACCAAATTTTGGTTATTATATTTTGGTATTTACAGTGTTTCATGTAATCCTTCAAACACCAAATTTTGGTTATTATATTTTGGTATTTACAGTGTTTCATGTAATCCTTCAAACACCAAATTTTGGTTATTATATTTTGGTATTTACAGTGTTTCATGTAATCCTTCAAACACCAAATTTTGGTTATTATATTTTGGTATTTACAGTGTTTCATGTAATCCTTCAAACACCAAATTTTGGTTATTATATTTTGGTATTTACAGTGTTTCATGTAATCCTTCAAACACCAAATTTTGGTTATTATATTTTGGTATTTACAGTGTTTCATGTAATCCTTCAAACACCAAATTTTGGTTATTATATTTTGGTATTTACAGTGTTTCATGTAATCCTTCAAACACCAAATTTTGGTTATTATATTTTGGTATTTACAGTGTTTCACCTAATCCTTCAAACACCAAATTTTGGTTATTATATTTTGGTATTTACAGTGTTTCATGTAATCCTTCAAACACCAAATTTTGGTTATTATATTTTGGTATTTACAGTGTTTCATGTAGAGTCCAAATAATTGAAAACCAGATCCCAAGAACCTTTAGTTTTAGCAGTTATGAGGATTTGTCAAATTCTATCATGATGTTTTCAAATTTTTACATCAACCAATGTTCCCTTGTCATAATGTCACAAAGTCTGTCGTGGTTTTCATATTTCTACCTTCCCTACCTTCCCTTCCCTTTTTTTTTTTTTTTTTTCCCAAAAGAAGGAACAGAGAATTGGACCAGGTGAGGGTATTCCCTCAAAGGCCCAGTCCTCTGTTCTTAACGCTACCTCGCTAATGCGGGAAATGGCGAATAGTTTGAAAGAAAAAACCTTCCCTTGTGCTCCCTTGTCATAATTTCACACACATACTGACCCCTCCTAAGACCTGTTACAGCAACCAAAGTCACAAATATTTCTATGCAGCTTTAATGATTCATAATGGTCTGCATTGTAAGATCAGTAATGTTTCCAGGGTGAGGGTGATACAGTCATTGATATATTTGTAGTGCGAGGAGTATGTAAGAGAGGCTGAGGAGGGTGTGCAGAAATGGTTTGGAGGTATGAAGGGAAAGGATAACTAAAAGGGTATACACTTCAGAAGTGGAAGGAAGAAGGGGGAACCAAGAAGTAGTTGGGAAGACATTTGATAGCCTGGAATCTGAACATGCAGGAGGATGCAAGGAGTGCACAAAATAAAGTGAATTGGAGTGATGTGGTTTACAGGGACAGCATACTATCACTGGACTGAACTAGGGAATATGAAGCAGTAATTTCATTTCTTATAAAGTCCCATTTATATCTAGCATATGGCTAGATATATTGGCATGAAGGGGCCATTCCCCAGGTATATATACAAAGGAATTCAAACAGAAACAGATCATTATGTCCTTTTATGGAAATGTGTACATATATCCATAGAAAGGTCTGTGGGGCCTGGTTTTGGATAGGGGTCTGTGGTCTTGGAGCATTATGAATTACAGCTAGAAAGTAGGCATGAACATATGAGGTCATTTCTTCATCTGTTCCAGCACTACCTTGCAAATGTGGGAAATGACAGACAAGTATTAAAAAAATTAACAAAAGTTTGATTTATAGTGTGGTCACAGTCTTGGGAATGAGTGGATCCCAAGAGCCTTTGGCATTGGGATACACAGGGCTTGTTCATAAACCATGTCAAACAGTTTTCAATAATTTTTGATCCTCCAAACTGCTGTGGACAACTTTAGTCACATACAGCTAACCCCTTGAAAACTGTCGTACTGACCTCAAATATGGGGCATGATATTTACGTGCTGCAGAAGTTAGTGTTGAGTTTAGAAGTGTGTGCAGAAGTTAGTGTTGAGTTTAGAAGTGTGTGAAAGGAGAAAGTACAGAGTAAATGTGAATAAAAGTAAGGTTTTTAGATTTACAGCACTGAGGGACAGGTTAGTTGGGGTATTAGTTTAAATGGAGAAAAATTGGAGGAAGTGAAGTGTTTAGATACTTTAAAGTGATGGCAGTGAATGGAACCATGGATGCAGAAGTGACTTAATTGGTGGGTGAAGGGTTGAAGGTTCTCAGAGTGCTGAAGAATGTGAGGAAAGAGAAAACATTATCTGGTTGGGCTATGCAAAGAAGGGAGGATGTCTTGGAAATGAAATTTTTGAGGACAATGCGTGATATCAGGTGGTTTGATCAAGTAATGAAAGGGTAAGGAGTAAGTGTGGTGATAAAAAGAGTGTGGTACAGAGAACAGAAGAGAGTGTGCTGAAATGGCTTGGACCTATGAAAAGAATGAGTGAGGGAGGGTTGACAGAGAGGATATATGTGTCAGAAGTGGAGGGAAGAAGAACAGGGAAATTAAATTGGAGATGGAAGGATGAAGTGAAGATCTTGAGCAATCAGGGCTTGAGCATGCAGGAGGGTGAAAGGGGTGCATGGGATTGAGTGAACTGGAACAGTGTGATATGCTGGGGTTGATGTGTTACCAATGGCCATGGAAAGGCCTGTGGGGCCTGGTTGTGGATAGGGAGCTGTGGTTTCAGTGCATTATGCATGACAGCTTCAGAACAGATGTGAGTGGATGTAGCCTTTCTTTGTCTGTTCCTGGCACTAACAAGGGAAACAGTCATCAAATATGAAAATATATAACAGGAAAGAGACAAAGAAAGACCCATTCAATCATATACACACATGCCCATACACATACATACATATCAACACATACATACATACACAGCCATATACACATATACACATGTACATATTAATACTCACCTTCATGCATTCCCAGTGCCACCCTGCCCCACAGGAAACAGCATCACCATCCCCTGTGTCAGTGAGGTAGTGATGGGATAAGACACAACAATTCCCTCCCAACAAAATTAGTCATGTAGTCCGAGTGAACAGCCTCAGGATTTCCTCTCCGAGAAGCAAACTTATGAAGGCATTCATGAAAAAATCTGTATCTAACGAATATACCTTCTCAATGTGCACTATGAGATTAAAAAGCAGATGAAGAGAAAACCATACCTCTTCTACTGACTACAACTCCTTTTGACCAAGAATAGATCTAAGCAATCTACTTCTATGTTCATAAATGTAGGCTTACTGACAGTGACTTGATCAACCAGTGAATTAGCCATCTTTTGAACTCTAGGAGTCTCTCTCTCTCTCTCTCTCTACGTTGAAAGTTCCAGTCACAGACAAAAGTCCACACCCAGGCCGAGCCTTATTTGAAATAAGGAAAGGATTTCATATGAAAGGGAAAAAGAAGACACAAAGAAGGTCTTACAGGTCAAACACATATTCAATCCCCTGTTGATCATGGGACAAGCCTTAAGGATCTAGGAAGTCTGTTGGAGAAGTAATATTAATACTCTCAGTCTGAGTGTTTTGATTCATATTCATGCAAGTGTTTCATGATCATCTCAGTAACATGATGGTCCCCCAGTAGAATCCCTGGATATTTTGTCTCATCAGAGATGGGGGGTCAGTGAACATAATCCTCTGACCCTAAAAAGACCATCAAAGCCCTTATATGGCTCTAATTTATAAACTAGACTATTCTTGGAGACAACCCTATACCCTTTGTCCAGGTGATCCAACTCCTGTGGAAATGAATTCTTTGAAGATACGTAATGATAACTGCTTCTAGTTGCTGAAATTCAGCAACTTCTGTGTCCATCTTTGCTAAAGACTATGCTTTCTCAGCAGACTTACAGAAGGACAACCAACTCAGAAATTTATAAAATCCAGGCCACTGGCTTCCTGAGGCTGATACAGCAAGAATGCCTCTTGAGCAATCAACCACAGAGCCACCCCAAGCATTAGACACTAATGCATGCAACTTGGCTTCTCATTCAACTTTCTTGTTGCTTCCTAACAGGTTTAGAACTTCACCTGGTTCATGGGCCAATATTCTTCTTGCCTCCACAAGAACTCCAGCTTTTGCTTCCATGTCTCACTAGATATCACCTACTTAGCATCTGAACCTCAGGATGCATCATCTGCTGGATTGGATTTGGTATCTACATACCTTCACTGCCTTGAAGAACCATCATGGAATATTGCAACTCTGTATGCTACAAATATCTGGAACCTTGTGGTCTGGTTTCTGATGTACTGCAGAACTATCATACAATACTAAAATACATCAAAAACCAGACCAGAAGGTTCTAGGTATTTGTAGCAAATGGACTTTCAATAATCCATGATGATTCTTCAAGGCAGTGAAGGTATGTAGATACCAAATCTAATCCAGCTGATGATGCATACTAAGGTTTAGATGCACTTCCACTTTCAGCTCCATGTGCAGCAATGCTGTCCACTTTGACTGCCAGTGCTAATGCTAACAGTTCTCGTCTGGGAATTGTTATGGGCTTATCAGAAGCCATTTCAGATTTTGCCATCATTAAGCCACAGAGAACTTTCTCATCTGTATCTGCAATTCTACAGTGGAAACTGTGTTGTAAGGAACCCAGGAGGCATCACAAAAGTGGTGCAATTGAAATAACTTTACTGGGTTCAATTCACCATTTATTATAGCGTTGACCCTGAAGTACTTTAACTTTGGCAAAGCTAACACCCATTTCTTCTATCTTTGCTGATTATCCTCACTTATGTCATCACACCAGTCTCTAGAGGATCTGCATTTGTCACATAAGATTTTCTTGCCTTAAAAAAATATGGGCAAACAAATCCCTGAGGGTCAAAGATATAGATTAAAGTGCTAAGTAACCTCTCCTAATATTTTCTCTCCCTGTCTGACTCATCTTAATCCCAAACTCATCACCCTGAATATTTCACTTAACCCTAAAAGCATGCTCAATGGGAAGCTGATCCTGACTAAGATCCTAACCTCTGATCTCCTTCACTTTATCCCTAATTGATATTGAGCCTAAGACCTACTACTATTGCTGACCCACTTGACAAGATAAAAACCTCCCTTTGAAAGTAAGTGAGACTGGCGATCAACTATTCTAAGAGCCTCTTCCATGCCAGCAACAGACTTATGACAATCATCAGGATAAAATTCTCCATCACAGGCCTTGCCACCTCTGGATTAGACGAACTACCATAACCCTTGCTTATATGATGAAGAGCAAGGGTTGCACAAATAGTCCTCCAATCACCTCCAAAGAGATGTTCAGTCATCCTGTTTACCTCTGGGTTTTGTCCAATATGGTTGAGACCATCACAGGAACCTAAGCACATTCAATGTGGTGGAGTCACTTTTATTTGGTGGAAGATTGCCTCTATATCCCCATCAAAGCAATCTTATGCTGTCATAATCTTATAATACACCTTTTAACCTATTCTCCAGGTCTGATTGTTGAAAGGCACTCTTATCTAATGACATTCATCTAAATATGACTGGACAATCTAATACAATGCAAGAAGTTTTCTGGCTTGTTTGGATTTACCAAACTGTGTTGTGGAAAACAATAGGTTCCCCCTAGAAACGCTCAAATTTCATAATGGGGGAATGGCACAGAATATCTCTTAACAAATACATCTTCCACTTCTTCCTTGTATCTGCTGATGCAACTCAGGATTTCTTGCTAGACATCTTTCCAATGAATGAAATTGCTTCTCAGTCACATTATAGTTTTCTAGTAATCCAGGTGGCTAAGACTTAAACCAGTTGACAAAGCCACTTGAACATGATGATGGAATGGCCCTAATTCCACAAGATTCTCACCATTTAATGAGAGGTGTAGGTTGTCCTTCGTTAAGGCATGACCTAAATTCACTTTCCAAAATTGATCTACTTGGGCTTCTGAGCTTATTTCTGATGCTGGCACAGCATTGATGAAATTGCACACTGCATTTGCACCACTGACTCCACCACACTCTAGCCCATTTAAGGTTCAACCCAAGAAAGTACAGGCAGTATTAGGCTCACCACCCCTGCCTGGAACAAACTTCAAAAGCATCAAAGCCCAAGGAGTGTCCTGACTAATCAGAATACCGACAACTTCACTATCTATACTTGGTATATTCCCATTCTCAGGTGATTACACTGCTGTGTGTCAGCTGTGCTTCCAATACTGTCCTTTGTGCCAGGGAAGTTTTCAACTGCAAAGAAAACTGGAAGGAGAATAATATGACTTGCTCTTTCTGGTATTAAAACTAGCAACTTCTGGGACCACTTTAAAAACCAACTCAAAGTTCAAAGTCTCTAGGGACAAGGTTGCTCTGGGGACTTTTAAACTAAGCTGATCTGCAAGGCCTTAGAACAAGGTTTGTTACTTCCTGGATCTAGCAGGGTACACTATGAGCCATTTATTTGTATCATTTCCTTTGTCCCTGACCACAACAAGAGGAAGTGCTATTTGTGCAGACTCACCTGAGGAGGGCCCACATGCATAGCTTCAAGCTCTAACTGCATGTTCCTCTTCTAAAGTGTAGGGCAACTGTTCCCAGGGGTAGACCCTTGACCAGCAAATTGAATGCTAGGTGTAGCCAATTTGAATGCTTCGTCTTGTACCCTCGGATACTGCAATCAACCCTCTTCTAACACTTACATGACTGGTGATCAGAATTACCAGACAGCATAAGTACAGGCAATTTCTGAAAACTATCAGAATGATAACATATGTCTGTCCTGATAGAAATAGCAACTCAAATAGACTTAGGTGTCCTTGATATGGATAGCTTCAAAAGGTAGCCTGTTTGGCATGAGTTTCAAGGGATCCTTAATTTCACCAGTGGCATGCGCCATGCACACTGAAGCTCATTCCCTTACTCTTTGGATTTCCTGCACCTTGCATACCTCTTCACATAAATCTTTCACTCTTCATTTCACAAACTGAACCATAATATCTACCTGCAGCTCACTCAAGATATTCTGCCCCAGCTGTCTTTCCTGAAACTGCTTAGGTAACTTAGCAACTATGTTAGGCATGATAAATATGTTATTCAATGAAGAACCTACATGGCTTGTACCATCTCAGTACAACATCACACATTGTCTGTAAGGTTAAGTAAAACATGATCAAGACCTCTAGTAATATTATGAAACAGGAGCCAAACCTTTCTTCAACACTTACCCTCATTTTAGGATAGCATATCTCAGGACTCATCGCTGCACAGCATTCAATGGCCATATAAGCCTTCCTAGTACAGTTCTCTAACAGTGTTGATTTAGCTGCTTACCCTATAGATGTTTCCAACACATTGGTCAAATGTCTAGGAAACGAGAATGGTGGTTTTATATGGGGAGGTAATAACAAGTAGTGGTGATGTGAGGAGATGGAGTGAGTATTTTGAAGGTTTGTTGAATGCGTTAGATGACAGAGTGGCAGATATAGGGTGTTTTGGTCGAGGTGGTTTGTGAAGTGAGAGGGTCAGGGAGAGTGATTTGGTAAACAGAGAAGAGGTAGTGAAATCTTTGCGGATGATGAAAGCCTGCAAGGCGGTGAGTTTGGATGGTACTGCAGCGGAATTTATTAAAAAAGAGGGTGACTGTGTTGACTGGTTGGTAAGGATATTTAATGTATGTATGGCTCATGGTAAAGTGCCTGAGGATTGGCATAGTGCCACTGTACAAAGGCAAAAAGGATAAAGATGAGTGTTCAAATTACAGAGGTATAGGTTTGTTGAGTCTTCCTGGGAAATTATATGGTAGGGTATTGAGAGGGTGAAGGCATGCACAGAGCATCAGATTGAGGAAGAGCAGTGTGGTTTCAGAAATGGTAGAGGATGTGTGGATCAGGTGTTTGCTTTGAAGAATGTATGTGAAGAATACTTAGAAAAGCAAATGGATTTGTATGTAGCATTTATGGATCTGGAGAAGGCATATAATAAAGTTCATAGAGATGCTCTGGGGAAGGTATTATGAATATACAGTGTGGGAGGCAAGTTGCTAGAAGCAATGAAAAGCTTTTACCAAGGATGTAAGGCATGTGTATGAGTAGGAAGAGAGGAAAATGATTGGTTCTCAGTGAATGTTGGTTTGTGGCAGGGGTGCGTGATGTTTCCATGGGTGTTTAATTTGTTTATGGATGGGGTTGTTAGGGAGAAGAATGCAAGAGTTTTGGAGAGAGAGGCAAGTATGCAGTCTGTTGTGGATGAAAGGGCTTGGGAAGTGAGTCAGTTGTTGTTCGCTGATGATACAGCACTGGTGGCTGAGAAACTGCAGAAGCTGGTGACTGAGTTTGGTAAAGTGTGTGATTGGTAGGTGAGTTTGAATGGAGAAAAAGTGGAGGAAATGAAGTGTTTTACATATCTGGGAGTGGATTTGGCAGTGGATGGGACCATGGAAGCAGAAATAAGTCATAGGGTGGGGGAGGGGATGAAAGTCCTGGGAGTGTTGAAGAATGTGTGGAAGGCGAGAACATTATCTCGGAAAGCAGAAATGGGTATGTTTGAAGGAATAGTGGTTCCAACAATGTTATATGGTTGCAAGGCGTGGGCTATAGATATGGTTGTGCGGAGGAGGAAGGATGTGTTGGAAATGAGATGTTTGGGGACAATATGTGGTGTGAGGTGGTTTGATTAAGTAATGAAAGGGTAAGAGAGATGTGTTGTAATAAAACGAGTGTGGTTGAGAGAGCAGAACAGGGTGTTTTGAAGTGGTTTGGTCACATGGAGAGAATGAATGAGGAAAGACTGACAAAGAGGACATATGTGTCAGAGGTGGAGGGAATAAGAAGAAGTGGGAGGCCAAATTGGAGGTGGAAGGATGGAGTGAAAAAGATTTTGAGCGATCGGGGCCTGAACATGCAGGAGGGTGAAAGGCATGCAAGGAATAGAGTGAATTGGAACGATGTGGTATACCGCGGTCGATGTGCTGTCAATGGATTGAACCAGGGCATGTGAAGCGTCTGGGGTAAACCATGGAAAGGTCTGTGGGGCCTGGATGTGGAAAGGGAGCTGTGGTTTCGGTGCATTATACATGACAGCTAAAGACTGAGTGTGAACGAATGTGGCCTTTGTTGTCTTCCTAGCACTACCTCGCGCACATGCGGGGGGGGGGGAGGGGAGGAAGTTGTCATTTCATGCGTGGCGGGGTGGCGACGAGAATGAATAAGGGAAGACAGCATGAATTATGTACATGGCTATATATGTATATGTCTGTGAATGTTCATATGTATACGTTGAAATGTATAGATATGTATATGTGCGTGTGTGGACGTGTATGTATATACATGTGTATGTGGGTGGATTGGGCCATTCTTTTGTCTATTTCCATGCGCTACCTCGCTAACGCGGGAGACAGCGACAAACTATAATAATAATACACACACACACAAATATATATATATATATATATATATATATATATATATATATATATATATATATATATATATATATACTTTGTAACTTTATTCAGTATGAAACAATCCACCCTTCATTAACTAATTCTTTGTGCACACTTTTATAGGAGTTAATCTATCGAAACTAAAATTTATCATGTCTTCTACAAAAGCAAAAATATTTCATTTTCTTTGTTCTTATTTCTGTTTCTACTCTGGGGCAGAAACTAAAATTACCCAATCTAACTTCACACTGAGCGAAATCCTCCGCTTTGCCTACACCTCTCTTCTCAGTGCAAATACCTCAACCTTGTATTTGAAACATACTGACAGTAGGCAGAAGTTAAAAAAAAAAAAGATAATGTACTGGAAATAATTAGCTATCAATGTATTGGCAATAATGAAATCCGTCCCAGATGACCACTATAAACATACAGATAACAAATCCAAACAACCAGTTAATGTTTACCTGGATCAGCTGGAAGGCAAGACGCCGATGCCAGACGCACGATGTATCGTCACTTGCATCAGTAATCCATGGAACGTTTAAAGAAACGTTTTGTTAGAAGAGCTCACACTATTCACCTATACCGGTTCAGATATTTTCCATAGATGAGACATGGTCACTTTGATTTTATTTCACTCGTTTCTTTTTTTTTTTTTTCCAAAGAATTTTGCCACTGCACACACACGTCCTCGAACATATGTTCCTGTAGTGGTGACCAAAAAGGTCTGCACTTTAACATAGATTTCCCCCTTTTCCTCATTAGTCATCAAAAGTACGAATTCACTACACTAATATTACACAGAGACCATCACTGAAATCACAATAGGGTCAAGGGTAACGTAGTAGGAGTACAACTTGCTCAAGAATACTATAGGGGTTGTAGCAAGGAACTTTATATGTAACAATGAAATAAGGACAGACTTATTTAGTGTTTAGATAAGTTTAACCACGCTTAGAGAAAAAAGTTTAGTTGTTTTTAAACATATGTTTTGACGTTAAGGTATTTAATCGTGAAATGTAGAATTTCGATTTCAACCAGGAAATATTACCGTGGTTGAATGTGTATTTCACTATTTTTAATTTTTTGGATAGGGTAATCATTATTATTTTATTCTATTCTATTCTTTCTCGATTATTTAGTACACATTGGGCTTTCATGATATATAATTGTCATGGAACAATTTAGAATTCCTGATTTGAACAGAATCTCATAATGTAGATACAACATACATTACATCCTTTCTCTTAAAAACCCTGACGTATACTTTAAAAAAAAGAGCTAATCTAGAGAGATGAGATCAAAATTAAATCATTATTCGTCTTCTACTTATATAGCTGTATTACATCTTATTCTTGTTTCTCTGCCAACGACCGTTGACCAAGCTTGTTTGTGGGGTCTTACGGCCATCGACCTATAAGGAAGGTCATTAAGCCTGCAACCCCGTTTAATTTTGACTTGCAGTCTTGTCCCTATAAGCTAAATACATCCTAGCCCTACCTAAATACATATGCATACATATTCATTATATTATTTTATTTTTTTATTATACTTTGTCGCTGTCTCCCGCGTTTGCGAGGTAGCGCAAGGAAACAGACGAAAGAAATGGCCCAACCCCCCCCCCCCCCCATACACATGTATATACATACGTCCACACACGCAAATATACATACCTACACAGCTTTCCATGGTTTACACCAGACGCCTCACATGCCCTGATTCAATCCATTGACAGCACGTCAACCCCGGTATACCACATCGCTCCAATTCACTCTATTCCTTGCCCTCCTTTCACCCTCCTGCATGTTCAGGCCCCGATCACACAAAATCTTTTTCACTCCATCTTTCCACCTCCAATTTGGTCTCCCTCTTCTCCTTGTTCCCTCCACCTCCGACACATATATTCTCTTGGTCAATCTTTCCTCACTCATCCTCTCCATGTGCCCAAACCACTTCAAAACACCCTCTTCTGCTCTCTCAACCACGCTCTTTTTATTTCCACACATCTCTCTTACCCTTACGTTACTCACTCGATCAAACCACCTCACACCACACATTGTCCTCAAACATCTCATTTCCAGCACATCCATCCTCCTGCGCACAACTCTATCCATAGCCCACGCCTCGCAACCATACAACATTGTTGGAACCACTATTCCTTCAAACATACCCATTTTTGCTTTCCGAGATAATGTTCTCGACTTCCACACATTCTTCAAGGCCCCCAGGATTTTCGCCCCCTCCCCCACCCTATGATCCACTTCCGCTTCCATGGTTCCATCCGCTGCCAGATCCACTCCCAGATATCTAAAACACTTCACTTCCTCCAGTTTTTCTCCATTCAAACTCACCTCCCAATTGACTTGACCCTCAACCCTACTGTACCTAATAACCTTGCTCTTATTCATTATATGTAAGAAAGAATACAGAAAATGTGTAGTGGGTACTGCACCACCGTGAGGGCAGTAAGGTAGGGTTGGTGCAACACCCACTGCCGTGGTTAAGGAAGGAACTTGAAAGGAGATAGAAGAGGTAGAGACAGGCCTTCACCATGAACAAGCACATATGTAAATGATAATTTGAAAATAATCAGCAGACCACCAGCACGAGCAGCCATCAGTTTAGTAATGCTGTTGGACAAGAAGGGAAAACTTCCTGGTTAATTATAGACCTTTACAGTAACTAACTCCTTTACAACGAGACTTATACTTGAATCTTCAGTTATTAGATGCACGAAGAATTGTAATATTAATAAAGGTCTATACAAACTGGATAGACTTGTTTATGGATGGGGTGGGTTAGGGAGGTGAATGCAAGAGTTTTGGAGAGAGGGGCAAGTATGCAGTCTGTTGTGGATGTGAGGGCTTGGGAAGTGAGTCAGTTGTTGTTCTCTGATGATACAGTGCTGGTGGCTGTTTCGGGTGAGAAACTTGAGAAGCTGGTGACTGAGTTTGGTAAAGTGTGTGAAAGAAGAAAGCTGAGACTAAATGTGAATAAGAGCAAGGTTATTAGGTACAGTAGGGTTGAGGGACAAGTCAATTGGGAGATAAGTTTGAATGGAGAAAAACTGGAGGAAATGAAGTGTTTTAGATATCTGGTTGTGGATTTGGCAGCGGATGGGACCATGGAAGCGGAAGTGAGTCACAGGGTGGGGGAAGGGGCGAAAGTTTTGGGAGCGTTGAAGAATGTGTGGAAGGCGAGAACATTATCTCGGAAAGCAAAAATGGTATGTTTGAAGGAATAGTGGTTCCAACCATGTTATATGGTTAAGGCGTGGGCTATAGATAGAGTCGTGCGGATGAGGGTGGATGTGCTGGAAATGAGATGTTTGAGGACAATATGTAGTGTGAGATGGTTTGATCGAGCAAGTAATGAAAGGGTAAGAGATATGTGTGGTAATAAAAAGTGTGGTTGGGAGAGCAGAACTGGGTGTTTTGAAATGGTTTGGTCACATGGAGAGAATGAGTAAGGAAAGATTGACAAAGAGGATATATGTGTCGGAGGTGGAGGGAATGAGAAGTGGGAGACCAAACTGGAGGTAGAAAGATGGAATGAAAAAGATTTTGAGTAATCGGGGCCTGAACATGCAGGAGGGTGAAAGGCGGGCAAGGAATAGAGTGAATTAGAACGATGTGGTATACCGGGGTCGATGTGCTGTCAATGTCAATTGAACCAGGGCATGTGAAGCGTCTGGGGTAAACCATGGAAAGTTTTGTGAGGCCTGGATGTGAAAAGGGAGCTGTGGTTTCGGTGCATTATACATGACAGCTAGAGACTGAGTGTGAACGAATGTGGCCTTTGTTGTCTTTTCCTAGCACTGCCTTGCGCGCATGTGGGGGGAGGGGGTTGTCATTTCATGTGTGGCGGGGTGGCAACAGGAATGAATAAAGGCAGAAAGTATGAATTATGTATGTGTGTATATGTACAGGTCTGTGTATGTATATGTATAAGGTGAAATGTATAGGTATGTATATGTGTGTGTGTGTGGACATGTATGTATATACATGTGTATGTGGGTGGGTTGGGCCATTCTTTCGTCTGTTTCCTTGCACTACATCGCTAACGTGGGAGACAGTGCCAAAGTATAATAAAATAAATATTCTATACTTGAAATAATCATGGAAAATATATCATACTGCTCTCAGTCACCAAAAGATACACAGTAAATACAATGCAAAGAAAAAGAAACATTCAAAAATTGACTTCATTTAACAGCTTGAGTGAGTGTTATTAAGAGGAATAAACGTTAAGACCAGATTTGTATTCAGCATGAAAAATACTTTTTACAATGAGTTTTTAATGGAAATCTATTTTACTAAGAAAAGTACCAAGAATTGAGAGGTATTTTTTAAGATACAAAAACTTTTTGTTTCAAAACTGAAGGATAAGATATTTAATCACTTCTATACTTGATGTAATCATGGAAAATATATCATAATGCCCTTAGTACCCAATACATACTCAGTAAATACGTTACAAAGGAAGAGAAAATATTTTAAAATTGACTTCATTTAACAGCTTGATTAAATGTCATTTAAGACTACTACACGTTATTCTAACACCAGATTTGTATTCAGCATAATCATGGAACATGTATCATAATCCTCTGTTACCGATTCATACCCAATATATACGATGCAAAGGATCAAAAATATTTTAAAATTGACTTCATCTAACAGCTTAATTGAATGTCATACAGGTGACTAAAAGATATTTTAACACCAGACTTGTATTCAGCATGAAAAATACTTCTTATACTAAGTTTTTAAAGGAAATCTATTTTTCTGAGAAAAATACCAAAAAGTGAAGGTAGCAGTCCAGGGTATTTTTTAGCTCAAAAAACTTTGTTTCAAAATTGAAAGATAAGATATTCAAATACTTCTACACTTGAAATAATTATGAATATCATAATTCTCTGTTACCGATACATACTCTGTAAACAAGATGCAAAGGAAGAGAAACATTTTAAAATTGACTTCATTTAACAGCTTAGTTAGGTCATTAAGAAGACTAAACGTTATTTTAACACTAGATTTGCATTCAGCATGAAAAATACTTCTTATGATGGATTTTTAAAGGAAATTTTATTTTCTAAGAAAAACACCATAAATTGAAGATAATAGTTACAGTGGTGTATTTGGGGTATGGCAGGTAGGGTAGGTGCCCTAGGCGCCACTCAACAGGTTTGTTTTCGACATGTACTTCCCTTTGACTCAGGGTATGTTTGTAGGAATAGTGGTTCCAACAATGTTGTATGGTTGGGAGGTGTGGGCTATGGACAGAGCTGTGTGCAGGAGGGTGAATGTGCTGGAAATGAGATGTATGAGGACAATATGTGGTGTGAGGTGGTTTGATCGAGTAAGTAATAATAAGGTAAGAGTAAGAGTGTTGTAATAAAAGTGTGTGGTTGAGAGAGCAGAAGAGGGTGTTTTGAAATGGTTTGGTCACATGGAGAGAATGAGTGAGGAAAGATTGACAATGAGGATATATGTGTCAGAGGTGGAGGGAACGAGGAGAAGTGGGAGACCAAATTGGAGGTGGAAGGATGGAGTGAAAAAGATTTTGAGTGATCGGGGCCTGAACATGCAGGAGGATGAAAGGCATGCAAGGAATAGAGTGAATTGGAACGATGTGGTATACTGGGGTCAACGTGCTGTCAATGGATTGAACCAGGGCATGTGAAGCGTCTGGGGTAAACCATGGAAAGTTCTGTGGGGCCTGGATGTGGAAAGGGAGCTGTGGTTTCGGTGCATTATTACATGACAGCTAGAGACTGAGTGTGAACGAATGGGGCCTTTGTTGTCTTTTCCTAGCGCTACCTCGCGCACATGCAGGGGGAGGGGGTTGTTATTCCATGTGTGGCGAGGTGGCAATGGGAATGAATAAAGGCATACAGTATGAATTATGTACATGTGTATATATGTATATGTCTGTGTGTGTATATATATGTATACGTTGAGATGTATAGGTATGTATATTTGTGTGTGGACGTGTATGTATATACATGTGTATGTGGGTGGGTTGGGCCATTCTTTCGTCTCTTTCCTTGTGCTACCTCGCTAATGCGGGAGACAGTGACAAAGCAAAATAAATAAAAATAAAAGTACTTCCCCTTGACATTTTTAACAGTGGTTTAGCAAGATTAAAAAGAAACTCGCTTACTTTTCAACTATCGTAATATTTTGCTACTATCAGTTGCATTACCACTTCTACATTAAAATTTCGACCAAATAAGTCTTTGACTTTTAAGTCTTTAAGAGTTAACATAAATTCAAGTTTGGCCCAACTCAACAGTTTATAATTACACTGTATATATTTTAATATACATCCACTTTATATACAACTCTAATCAAGCGAGGGGCGCAATTTCAGTGCTTGCCATAGGGGCTATTTCCCCTAGATATGCCCTTAGTATAGTATGCTTTATCTAATGCTTTTCATGAGAGTATTCTTATCTTTCATCTATATTCTCAGATGTGCCATAAGTAAAGATAAAAACTTGTTAAAAAAGATAAGAATTACTTTTATTGATCGAGTGGTGCATGTAAAAAAAAATTACTTGACATGATTAACCCATTGAAGGTGGGCGATCTTTATATATCTGTGTAAGGTGGCACGTTTTAGGAATAATAAAGTATAGAGGAATGAGTCAATACATAGATAAAATTGGATGAAAAACAAAGGTGTGTTATTCATGCGATACGGTGTCATAGCTGATTATGGGAGGTGGCGAGTGCTAGGCACCGTCCTCTGTCTCAGCTAATACTGACATTGACCCCAGCTGGGCAAGAATGGGTGGCTGTTTACTGGTGTGTCCAAAAAGAAAGCATGATGGTACATGTCAAAGATGGCACATCAACCAATTTCACCTAACCTACTACTATATGAACGTTAGATAACAGATAATACTAGAGCTGACCACAGATGGGCGAGCAAAGGTAGCTGTTTACAGAAATGGGTAAACAGAGCTCATGATAGTAGATGAGAGTGATGCTACATTGCCAAATTTCAAAAACAATTTCAATGAAAAATAGCCTAACGTTACGTAACGTTGCCGGCCTTTAATGGGTTAATACTGACAGTATACATAGATGTAAGATAGTATGATAGTAAAGACTGTTCAAGCAATGGGGCTCCATGAGTGGAAGACTCCCTCCTTGTACAATACAAATTGATGATTACAGCTGTTAAACCTGCCAAAGAGATAAAGTAAGATTCCACAGTCTTTGGATAATAAGACAAAAATAAGAAAAATATTTATTTTCACCTAGTTCTATACACTAGAACTAATGTTATATAAATTTAAAAAGTTTGCATTGATAATGTTTTGTACATAACTATTAACAAACACTATTATCTATACCAATTTTCTTTATAGAAAATATATCGTAGGTAAGGCCTTTCTTCTAACTTAAGCAGCTCAACTGTTGCCAGTTGAATCATTGCAGATTTCAATTTTGTATAAGAGGTTTGGGTTTCACAGGCTCTCCAGCAGCAAAGCAATACCCTGGCCACCACCAATGCATGCAGAGCCAATGCCATACTTGAGCCCACGGCGCCTGCAACATTAAATGAATATTAGTCAATCTGACTCCTAACTGAACAATATCAAACAAAGACCTATACATAGACAAGCTTAAAAAAAAATCTGGTGTAGTAGAGAAAAATGAACCAATGACCTCAAACTGATATGAGTTGATTCCATAGTTTCTGTTAAAAGTTTAAACTACTTTAAAAATCAAGATTAATAATTTCCTTGGTATATCTAATATCTCCACCCTATGTTTTCAAAGGTAAGACAACGACAAGAATACTTAAAAAATATAAGGACAGTGTAAATTATAACCACTATAACACTTAGTCTTTATTCTCCAATAGCACGATGTCCTACGTCTTAAGCTTCACAATCAAATTCTACTTTGATAAATTTCTACTATTCCTAAATATTTAAATTTACATATTACAAATTAGTATTTCACTGATATAAAACACAATTTCAAGACTTCTTATACTTGACATCCTCAGCTCTCAGTCGAGTATGTTATTTATTTATTTATTTATTTATTATACTTTGTCGCTGTCTCCCGCGTTTGCGAGGTAGCGCAAGGAAACAGACGAAAGAAATGGCCCAACCCCCCCATACACATGTATATACATACGTCCACACACGCAAATATACATACCTACACAGCTTTCCATGGTTTACCCCAGACGCTTCACATGCCCTGCTTCAATCCACTGACAGCACGTCAACCCCGGTATACCACATCGCTCCAATTCACTCTATTCCTTGCCCTCCTTTCACCCTCATGCATGCTCAGGCCCCAATCACACAAAATCTTTTTCACTCCATCTTTCCACCTCCAATTTGGTCTCCCTCTTCTCCTTGTTCCCTCCACCTCCGACACATATATCCTCTTGGTCAATCTTTCCTCACTCATCCTCTCCATGTGCCCAAACCACTTCAAAACACCCTCTTCTGCTCTCTCAACCACGCTCTTTTTATTTCCACACATCTCTCTTACCCTTACGTTACTCACTCGATCAAACCACCTCACACCACACATTGTCCTCAAACATCTCATTTCCAGCACATCCATCCTCCTGCGCACAACTCTATCCATAGCCCACGCCTCGCAACCATACAACATTGTTGGAACCACTATTCCTTCAAACATACCCGAGATAATGTATGTATGTATAGAGATATATTCAAATTTAAGTAACAATTATTACCAACAGCACATCCAATAAGTAAAGAAGTAAGCATTATTACCAACAGCACATCCAAATTACAATGTCACTGAGAACAGTTAGCAAACCCTTATGTAAGAGTGTAAGTTTGGGGGATTACAACAAAGGAGTCCATCTCTCAATTTTTTTTTACTTAAATGATCATTTGAGCACTAATCACAGGGTTTCTATAAAATTTAATTGCAGACAGGTAAACACCTGGAGGATGGACAAATTAAAAGCAGGAATTTAGAAAATTAAGGTTTTCTACAAGATAATGAGTAAAAATCATCAGATTTCCATAATTCTTCATTACAAGCATCACTGATCTACTTTTATGTTATTCATTATTATTTATCATTTTATCATACTTTGTCGCTGTCTCCAGCGTTAGTCAGCTAGCGCAAGGAAACAGACAAAAGAACGGCCCAACCCACCCACATACACAAGTATATACATACACATCCACACATGCACATATACATACCTATACATCTCAACGTATACATATATATACACACACAGACATATACATATATACACATGTACATAATTCATACTGTCTGCCCTTATTCATTCCCAGTGCCACCCCGCGACACATGTACTAACAACCCCCTCCCCCACGTGTGCGCAAGGTAGCACTAGGAAAAGACAACAAAGGCCACATTCGTTCACACTCGGTCTCTAGCTGTCATGTATAATGCACCGAAACCACAGCTCCCTTTCCACACCCAGGCCCCACAGAACTTTCCATGGTTTACCACAGACACTTCACATGCCCTGGTTCAATCCATTGACACCACGTCAACCCTGGTATACCACATCGTTCCAATTCACTCTATTCCTTGCACGCCTTTCACACTCCTGCATGTTAAAGCCCCAATCACTCAAAATCTTTTTCACTCCACCTTTCCACCTCCAATTTGGTCTCCCACTTCTCCTCATTCACTCCACCTCTGACACATATAATCTCTTTGTCAATCTTTCCTCACTCATTCTCTCCATGTGACCAAACCATTTCAAAACACCCTTTTCTGCTCTCTCAACCACACTCTTTTTATATTAAGAATATATGGTGTGGGAGGAAAGTTGTTAGAAGCAGTGAAAAGTTTTTATCGAGGATGTAAGGCATGTGTACGTGTAGGAAGAGAGGAAAGTGATTGGTTCTCAGTGAATGTAGGTTTGCGGCAGGGGTGTGTGATGTCTCCATGGTTGTTTAATTTGTTTATGGATGGGGTTGTTAGGGAGGTAAATGCAAGAGTTTTGGTAAGAGGGGCAAGTATGAAGTCTGTTGGGGATGAGAGAGCTTGGGAAGTGAGTCAGTTGCTGTTCGCTGATGATACAGCGCTGGTGGCTGATTCATGTGAGAAACTGCAGAAGCTGGTGACTGAGTTTGGTAAAGTGTGTGGAAGAAGAAAGTTAAGAGTAAATGTGAATAAGAGCAAGGTTATTAGGTACAGTAGGGTTGAGGGTCAAGTCAATTGGGAGGTGAGTTTGAATGGAGAAAAACTGGAGGAAGTGAAGTGTTTTAGATATCTGGGAGTGGATCTGGCAGCGGATGGAACCATGGAAGCGGAAGTGGATCATAGGGTGGGGGAGGGGGCGAAAATTCTGGGGGCCTTGAAGAATGTGTGGAGGTCGAGAACATTATCTTGGAAAGCAAAAATGGGTATGTTTGAAGGAATAGTGGTTCCAACAATGTTGTATGGTTGCGAGGCATGGGCTATGGATAGAGTTGTGCGCAGGAGGATGGATGTGCTGGAAATGAGATGTTTGAGGACAATGTGTGGTGTGAGGTGGTCTGATCGAGTGAGTAACGTAAGGGTAAGAGAGATGTGTGGAAATAAAAAGAGCGTGGTTGAGAGAGCAGAAGAGGGTGTTTTGAAGTGGTTGGGCACATGGAGAGAATGAGTGAGGAAAGATTGACCAAGAGGATATATGTGTCGGAGGTGGAGGGAACGAGGAGAAGAGGGAGACCAAATTGGAGGTGGAAAGATGGAGTGAAAAAGATTTTGTGTGATTGGGGCCTGAACATGCAGGAGGGTGAAAGGAGGGCAAGGAATAGAGTGAATTGGAGCGATGTGGTATACCGGGGTTGACGTGCTGTCAGTGGATTGAATCAAGGCATGTGAAGCGTCTGGGGTAAACCATGGAAAGCTTTGTTGTCTTTTCCTAGCGCTACCTCGCGCACATGCAGGGGGAGGGGGTTGTTATTCCATGTGTGGCGAGGTGGCAATGGGAATGAATAAAAAGGCATACAGGTATGAATTATGTACATGTGTATATATGTATATGTCTGTGTGTGTATATATAATGGTATAACGTTGAGATGTATAGGTATGTATATTTGCGTGTGTGGACGTATGTATATACATGTGTATGGGGGGGGTTGGGCCATTCTTTCGTCTCTTTCCTTGTGCTACCTCGCTAATGCGGGAGACAGTGACAAAGCAAAATAAATAAAAATAAAAGTACTTCCCCTTGACATTTTTAACAGTGGTTTAGCAAGATTAAAAAGAAACTCGCTTACTTTTCAACTATCGTAATATTTTGCTACTATCAGTTGCATTACCACTTCTACATTAAAATTTCGACCAAATAAGTCCTTTGACTTTTTTTAAGTCTTTAAGAGTTAACATAAATTCAAGTTTGGCCCAACTCAACAGTTTATAATTACACTGTATATATTTTTAATATACATCCACTTTATATACAACTCTAATCAAGCGAGGGGCGCAATTTCAGTGCTTGCCATAGGGCTATTTCCCCTAGATATGCCCTTAGTAATAGTATGCTTTATCTAATGCTTTTCATGAGAGTATTCTTATCTTTCATCTATATTCTCAGATGTGCCATAAGTAAAGATAAAAACTTGTTAAAAAAGATAAGAATTACTTTTATTGATCGAGTGGTGCATGTAAAAAAAAATTACTTACATGATTAACCCATTGAAGGTGGGCGATCTTTATATATCTGTGTAAGGTGGCACGTTTTAGGAATAATAAAGTATAGAGGAATGAGTCAATACATAGATAAAATTGGATGAAAAACAAAGGTGTGTTATTCATGCGATACGGTGTCATAGCTGATTATGGGAGGTGGCGAGTGCTAGGCACCGTCCTCTGTCTCAGCTAATACTGACATTGGACCCCCAGCTGGGCAAGAATGGGTGGCTGTTTACTGGTGTGTCCAAAAAGAAAGCATGATGGTACATGTCAAAGATGGCACATCAACCAATTTCAACCTAACCTACTACTATATGAACGTTAGATAACAGATAATACTAGAGCGACCACAGATGGGCGAGCAAAGGTAGCTGTTTACAGAAATGGTAAACAGAGCTCATGATAGTAGATGAGAGTGATGCTACATTGCCAAATTTCAAAAACAATTTCAATGAAAAATAGCCTAACGTTACGTAACGTTGCCGGCCTTTAATGGGTTAATACTGACAGTATACATAGATGTAAGATAGTATGATAGTAAAGACTGTTCAAGCAATGGGGCTCCATGAGTGGAAGACTCCTCCTTGTACAATACAAATTGATGATACAGCTGTTAAACCTGCCAAAGAGATAAAGTAAGATTCCACAGTCTTTGGATAATAAGACAAAAATAAGAAAAATATTTATTTTCACCTAGTTCTATACACTAGAACTAATGTTATATAAATTTAAAAAGTTTGCATTGATAATGTTTTGTACATAACTATTAACAAACACTATTATCTATACAATTTTCTTTATGAAATATAATCGTGAGTAAGGCCTTTCTTCTAACTTAAGCAGCTCAACTGTTGCCAGTTGAATCATTGCAGATTTCAATTTTGTATAAGAGGTTTGGGTTTCACAGGCCTCAGCAGCAAAGCAATACCCTGGCCCACCACCAATGCATGCAGAGCCAATGCCAATACTTGAGCCCACGGCGCCTGCAACATTAAATGAATATTAGTCAATCTGACTCCTAACTGAACAATATCAAACAAAGACCTATACATAGACAAGCTTAAAAAAAAATCTGGTGTAGTAGAGAAAAATGAACCAATGACCTCAAACTGATATGAGTTGATTCCATAGTTTCTGTTAAAAGTTTAAACAACTTAAAAAATCAAGATTAATAATTTCCTTGGTATATCTAATATCTCCACCCTATGTTTTCAAAGGTAAGACAACGACAAGAATACTTAAAAAATATAAGGACAGTGTACATTATAAACCACTATAACACTTAGTCTTTATTCTCCAATAGCACGATGTCCTAGTCTTAAGCTTCACAATCAAATTCTACTTTGATAAATTTCTACTATTCCTAAATATTTAAATTTACATATACAAATTAGTATTTCACTGATATAAAACACAATTTCAAGACTTCTTATACTTGACATCCTCAGCTCTCAGTCGAGTATGTTATTTATTTATTTATTTATTTAATTATACTTTGTCGCTGTCTCCCGCGTTTGCGAGGTAGCGCAAGGAAACAGACGAAAGAAATGGCCCAACCCCCCCCATTAAATCATGTATATACATAACGTCCACACACCAAATATACATACCTACACAGCTTTCCATGGTTTACCACAGACACTTCACATGCCCTGGTTCAATCCATTGACACCACGTCAACCCTGGTATACCACATCGTTCCAATTCACTCTATTCCTTGCCCTCCTTTCACCCTCATGCATGCTCAGGCCCCAATCACATCAAAATCTTTTTCACTCCATCTTTCCACCTCCAATTTGGTCTCCCTCTTCTCCTTGTTCCCTCCACCTCCGACACATATATCCTCTTGGTCAATCTTTCCTCACTCATCCTCTCCATGTGCCCAAACCACTTCAAAACACCCTCTTCTGCTCTCTCAACCACGCTCTTTTTATTTCCACACATCTCTCTTACCCTTTCATTACTTACTTGATCAAACCACCTCACACCACATATTGTCCTCAAACATCTCATTTCCAGCACATCCATCCTCCTGCGCACAACTCTATCCATAGCCCACGCCTCGCAACCATACAACATTGTTGGAACCACTATTCCTTCAAACATACCCATTTTTGCTTTCCGAGATAATGTATGTATGTATAGAGATATATTCAAATTTAAGTAACAATTATTACCAACAGCACATCCAATAAGTAAAGAAGTAAGCATTATTACCAACAGCACATCCAATTTACAATGTCACTGAGAACAGTTAGCAAACCCTTATGTAAGAGTGTAAGTTTGGGGATTACAACAAAGGAGTCCATCTCTCAATTTTTTTTTACTTAAATGATCATTTGAGCACTAATCACAGGGTTTCTATAAAATTTAATTGCAGACAGGTAAACACCTGGAGGATGGACAAATTAAAAGCAGGAATTTAGAAAATTAAGGTTTTCTACAAGATAATGAGTAAAAATCATCAGATTTCCATAATTCTTCATTACAAGCATCACTGATCTACTTTTATGTTATTCATTATTATTTATCATTTTATCATACTTTGTCGCTGTCTCCAGCGTTAGTCACTAGCGCAAGGAAACAGACAAAAGAACGGCCCAACCCACCCACATACAACAAGTATATACATACACATCCACACATGCACATATACATACCTATACATCTCAACGTATACATATATATACACACACAGACATATACATATATACACATGTACATAATTCATACTGTCTGCCCTTATTCATTCCCAGTGCCACCCCGCGACACATGTACTAACAACCCCCTCCCCCACGTGTGCGCAAGGTAGCACTAGGAAAAGACAACAAAGGCCACATTCGTTCACACTCGGTCTCTAGCTGTCATGTATAATGCACCGAAACCACAGCTCCCTTTCCACACCCAGGCCCCACAGAACTTTCCATGGTTTACCACAGACACTTCACATGCCCTGGTTCAATCCATTGACACCACGTCAACCCTGGTATACCACATCGTTCCAATTCACTCTATTCCTTGCACGCCTTTCACACTCCTGCATGTTAAAGCCCCAATCACTCAAAATCTTTTTCACTCCACCTTTCCACCTCCAATTTGGTCTCCCACTTCTCCTCATTCACTCCACCTCTGACACATATAATCTCTTTGTCAATCTTTCCTCACTCATTCTCTCCATGTGACCAAACCATTTCAAAACACCCTTTTCTGCTCTCTCAACCACACTCTTTTTATATTAAGAATATATGGTGTGGGAGGAAAGTTGTTAGAAGCAGTGAAAAGTTTTATCGAGGATGTAAGGCATGTGTACGTGTAGGAAGAGAGGAAAGTGATTGGTTCTCAGTGAATGTAGGTTTGCGGCAGGGGTGTGTGATGTCTCCATGGTTGTTTAATTGTTTATGGATGGGGTTGTTAGGGAGGTAAATGCAAGAGTTTTGGTAAGAGGGGCAAGTATGAAGTCTGTTGGGGATGAGAGAGCTTGGGAAGTGAGTCAGTTTGCCGTCGCCTGATGATACAGCGCTGTGGCTGATTCATGTGAGAAACTGCAGAAGCTGGTGACTGAGTTTGGTAAAGTGTGTGGAAGAAGAAAGTTAAGAGTAAATGTGAATAAGAGCAAGGTTATTAGTACAGTAGTTTAGGGTCAAGTCAATTGAAGGTGAGTTTGAATGGAGAAAAACTGAGGAAGAGACGTGTTTTAGAATTCTGGGAGTGGATCTGGCAGCGGATGGAACCATGGAAGCGGAAGTGGATCATAGGGTGGGGGAGGGGGCGAAAATTCTGGGGGCCTTGAAGAATGTGTGGAGGTCGAGAACATTATCTTGGAAAGCAAAAATGGGTATGTTTGAAGGAATAGTGGTTCCAACAATGTTGTATGGTTGCGAGGCATGGGCTATGGATAGAGTTGTGCGCAGGAGGATGGATGTGCTGGAAATGAGATGTTTGAGGACAATGTGTGTGTGAGGTGTCTGATCGAGTGAGTAACGTAAGGAAAGCAGAATGTGGAAATAAAAAGAGCGTGGTTGAGAGAGCAGAAGAGGGTGTTTTGAAGTGGTTTGGGCACATGGAGAGAATGAGTGAGGAAAGATTGACCAAGAGGATATATGTGTCGGAGGTGGAGGGAACGAGGAGAAGAGGGAGACCAAATTGGAGGTGGAAAGATGGAGTGAAAAAGATTTTGAGTGATCGGGGCCTGAACATGCAGGAGGGTGAAAGGAGGGCAAGGAATAGAGTGAATTGGAGCGATGTGGTATACCGGGGTTGACGTGCTGTCAGTGGATTGAATCAAGGCATGTGAAGCGTCTGGGGTAAACCATGGAAAGCTGTGTAGGTATGTATATTTGCGTGTGTGGACGTATGTATATACATGTGTATGGGGGGGGTTGGGCCATTCTTTCGTCTGTTTCCTTGCGCTCGCTACCATCGCAAACGCGGGAGACAGCGACAAAGTATAATAAAAAAAAAAATAAAAATCTCTCTTACCCTTTCATTACTTACTTGATCAAACCACCTCACACCACAACAAAGACAACAAAGGCCACATTCGTTCACACTCGGTCTCTAGCTGTTATGTATAATGCACTGAAACCACAGCTCCCTTTCCACACCCGGGCCCCACAGAACTTTCCATGGTTTACCACAGACACTTCACATGCCCTGGTTCAATCCATTGACACCACGTCAACCCTGGTATACCACATCGTTCCAATTCACTCTATTCCTTGCACGCCTTTCACCCTCCTGTATGCTCAGGCCCCAATCACACAAAATCTTTTTCACTCCATCTTTCCACCTCCAATTTGGTCTCCCTCTTCTCCTTGTTCCCTCCACCTCCGACACATATATCCTCTTGGTCAATCTTTCCTCACTCATCCTCTCCATGTGCCCAAACCACTTCAAAACACCCTCTTCTGCTCTCTCAACCACGCTCTTTTTATTTCCACACATCTCTCTTAGCCTTACGTTACTCACTCGATCAAACCACCTCACACCACACATTGTCCTCAAACATCTCATTTCCAGCACATCCATCCTCCTGCGCACAACTCTATCCATAGCCCACGCCTCGCAACCATACAACATTGTTGGAACCACTATTCCTTCAAACATACCCTTGCTAGATAATGTATGTATGTATAGAGATATATTCAAATTTAAGTAACAATTATTACCAACAGCACATCCAATAAGTAAAGAAGTAAGCATTATTACCAACAGCACATCCAAATTACAATGTCACTGAGAACAGTTAGCAAACCCTTATGTAAGAGTGTAAGTTTGGGGGATTACAACAAAGGAGTCCATCTCTCAATTTTTTTTTACTTAAATGATCATTTGAGCACTAATCACAGGGTTTCTATAAAATTTAATTGCAGACAGGTAAACACCTGGAGGATGGACAAATTAAAAGCAGGAATTTAGAAAATTAAGGTTTTCTACAAGATAATGAGTAAAAATCATCAGATTTCCATAATTCTTCATTACAAGCATCACTGATCTACTTTTATGTTATTCATTATTATTTATCATTTTATCATACTTTGTCGCTGTCTCCAGCGTTAGTCAGCTAGCGCAAGGAAACAGACAAAAGAACGGCCCAACCCACCCACATACACAAGTATATACATACACATCCACACATGCACATATACATACCTATACATCTCAACGTATACATATATATACACACACAGACATATACATATATACACATGTACATAATTCATACTGTCTGCCCTTATTCATTCCCAGTGCCACCCCGCGACACATGTACTAACAACCCCCTCCCCCACGTGTGCGCAAGGTAGCACTAGGAAAAGACAACAAAGGCCACATTCGTTCACACTCGGTCTCTAGCTGTCATGTATAATGCACCGAAACCACAGCTCCCTTTCCACACCCAGGCCCCACAGAACTTTCCATGGTTTACCACAGACACTTCACATGCCCTGGTTCAATCCATTGACACCACGTCAACCCTGGTATACCACATCGTTCCAATTCACTCTATTCCTTGCACGCCTTTCACACTCCTGCATGTTAAAGCCCCAATCACTCAAAATCTTTTTCACTCCACCTTTCCACCTCCAATTTGGTCTCCCACTTCTCCTCATTCACTCCACCTCTGACACATATAATCTCTTTGTCAATCTTTCCTCACTCATTCTCTCCATGTGACCAAACCATTTCAAAACACCCTTTTCTGCTCTCTCAACCACACTCTTTTTATATTAAGAATATATGGTGTGGGAGGAAAGTTGTTAGAAGCAGTGAAAAGTTTTTATCGAGGATGTAAGGCATGTGTACGTGTAGGAAGAGAGGAAAGTGATTGGTTCTCAGTGAATGTAGGTTTGCGGCAGGGGTGTGTGATGTCTCCATGGTTGTTTAATTTGTTTATGGATGGGGTTGTTAGGGAGGTAAATGCAAGAGTTTTGGTAAGAGGGGCAAGTATGAAGTCTGTTGGGGATGAGAGAGCTTGGGAAGTGAGTCAGTTGCTGTTCGCTGATGATACAGCGCTGGTGGCTGATTCATGTGAGAAACTGCAGAAGCTGGTGACTGAGTTTGGTAAAGTGTGTGGAAGAAGAAAGTTAAGAGTAAATGTGAATAAGAGCAAGGTTATTAGGTACAGTAGGGTTGAGGGTCAAGTCAATTGGGAGGTGAGTTTGAATGGAGAAAAACTGGAGGAAGTGAAGTGTTTTAGATATCTGGGAGTGGATCTGGCAGCGGATGGAACCATGGAAGCAGAAGTGGATCATAGGGTGGGGGAGGGGGCGAAAATTCTGGGGGCCTTGAAGAATGTGTGGAGGTCGAGAACATTATCTTGGAAAGCAAAAATGGGTATGTTTGAAGGAATAGTGGTTCCAACAATGTTGTATGGTTGCGAGGCATGGGCTATGGATAGAGTTGTGCGCAGGAGGATGGATGTGCTGGAAATGAGATGTTTGAGGACAATGTGTGGTGTGAGGTGGTCTGATCGAGTGAGTAACGTAAGGGTAAGAGAGATGTGTGGAAATAAAAAGAGCGTGGTTGAGAGAGCAGAAGAGGGTGTTTTGAAGTGGTTTGGGCACATGGAGAGAATGAGTGAGGAAAGATTGACCAAGAGGATATATGTGTCGGAGGTGGAGGGAACGAGGAGAAGAGGGAGACCAAATTGGAGGTGGAAAGATGGAGTGAAAAAGATTTTGTGTGATTGGGGCCTGAACATGCAGGAGGGTGAAAGGAGGGCAAGGAATAGAGTGAATTGGAGCGATGTGGTATACCGGGGTTGACGTGCTGTCAGTGGATTGAATCAAGGCATGTGAAGCGTCTGGGGTAAACCATGGAAAGCTGTGTAGGTATGTATATTTGCGTGTGTGGACGTATGTATATACATGTGTATGGGGGGGGTTGGGCCATTTCTTTCGTCTGTTTCCTTGCGCTACCTCGCAAACGCGGGAGACAGCGACAAAGTATAATAAAAAAAAAATAAAAATCTCTCTTACCCTTTCATTACTTACTTGATCAAACCACCTCACACCACAACAAAGACAACAAAGGCCACATTCGTTCACACTCGGTCTCTAGCTGTTATGTATAATGCACTGAAACCACAGCTCCCTTTCCACACCCGGGCCCCACAGAACTTTCCATGGTTTACCACAGACACTTCATATACCCTGGTTCAATCTATTGACACCACGTCAACCCTGGTATACCACATCGTTCCAATTCACTCTATTCCTTGCACGCCTTTCACCCTCCTGTATGTTCAGGCCCCGATCACTCAAAATCTTTTTCACTCCATCTTTCCACCTCCAATTTGGTCTCCCACTTCTCCTCGTTCCCTCCACCTCTGATACATATATCCTCTTGGTCAATCTTTCCTCACTCATTCTCTCCATGTGACCAAACCATTTCAAAACACCCTCTTCTGCTCTCTCAACTTGATGTATGACAGGTTATTAAATCTGATTGAAACACACATAGTGAACAAAAAAGTTGCTAACATAAAACAGATTTTACAAAGTGCGAGTTAGTACTGTCAATATGACTCTTCTTGTGATTTAAACACTCACCTAATCGTGTGAACAACATGAGCAGTGATGCGTGAACCAGAAGCTCCCAGAGGATGGCCCAAAGCAATAGCTCCACCACTCATATTGAGAATGGTGGGATCCAGGTCAAGTTCACGTTGACAGGCTATTGTCTGAGGTGCAAATGCCTCATTGATCTGAGGAAATTTTATCATTTAATTCCTAGTTAGAAAAACATGTAACAGAGAAATCAAAATCAATAAATTTTGTAATTGCACTTACCCTTACCCAAGTTCAAGCTTATTACATCTATACTTCTGTTTATTTTTATCTTTTTTTTTTTTTGTTTTGTCGCTGTCTCTGTTATCTAGAAAATATGAATCATATTTGATATTAAAAAGTTCACCTATTGCCAGAAGTGTTACAATCCTTCCCATAAGCTTCCTTCACTATTCAACTTTGAGCAATTTTATCACTTACCTCCACCAAACCAACATCTTTCAGCTCCAGACCAGACACTTTGAGCAACTTCCTAATAGCAGGTGCAGGACCAATGCCCATGATGTGTGGGTCAACACCTGCCACAGCATAACCTACTAAACGTGCCAGGGGCTTCAGATTTTGTTCATTACATGCTTCCTCTGATGCCAGCACCACAGCCCCAGCACCATCACAAATCCCCTGAAATGCTCATTACTGTATGAATCTCATAAGGAAGAACTCAAATTAATCAGCATGCAACTTCCATTGAATTAAAAGGGGGGTCAATACAGTGTTCTTTTCAATGTACATTTCCAAGGTTACTACTAAGTTTGGGTTAGGTTAATTATTATTTTTTTTTCATACTTGTTCATTGTTTCCTCCATAAGACAGGTAGTGCCAGAAAAAGATGAAGAAAGTTTGCATTCATTCATTCCCTAGCTGTCATGTGCAATGCATCAAAACAAAAAACCATGGCCCTCTATCCACAGACAGGCCCCAAAGACCTTTCCATGGTTTCCCCTGGCTGCTTCAACATGCCTTGGTTGATAACACATCAACCTCCATTTACCATATTGTTCCAATTCACTCTAACCTTCCATGCTTTTCTCCCCCCTTCACTTTCAGGCCCTAACTACAAAAAATATTTTTCATTCCATCTTTTCATCTCCAATTTGGTCTTCCCCTTTTCCTTGATCCCTCTATTTAAGACACATATATCCTGTTTGACAACATCTCCTCACGCATTCTCTCCATATGTCCAAACCATTTCAACATACCTTCCATATCTCTTTGAACCACACTTTTCTGATCACAACACTTCTCTCTTACCTTTTTATTATTCATTTGGTCAAACCACCACATACCACAGACTGTCCTTAGACATTTCATTTCCAGCACATCTACCTTCCTCTGTACATCCTTATCTTTAGCCCATGTTTTGCATTCAGACATCATCATTAGGACTACTATACCTTCCAGCATACCCATTTTTGCCCATCCAAATAGTGACCTCTCTTTCTGTACATTTTTCATTGCTTCCTGAACCTTTCCCCCCTTCTATGACTCACATTCTCTTCCATACTTTAATTTGTTGCCATATCCACTCCAAGGATTTAAAATATTTCAATTCCACCAAATTTTCTCCATTCAAACTCACTACCCAACTAACCTGTTCCTCTACCCTGCTAAACCTAATAAACTTGCTTTTATTCTAATTTACTACCAACTTTCTCCTTTCATTGTCTTCCAAACTCAGTCACCAAATTACTTACAAGCAGACACAGCAGCAAACGGACCCATGGGAGCTAAAGTGAGTCATCTGGAAAGGCAAAGAATGAGCATGTCTGAAGGTATAGTAGTCTTGATGGTGCAGTATCGATATGAGACATGCTCTTGATGAAAATGTATTAAAAAGAATGACTGTGTTAGGAATAAAATGTCTGAGGACAATATGTGAGGTGAGGAAGGTTGACTGAGTAAAATATAACGAGAGGTGTGGTAATAAGAAGACTATGTTTGACAGCTGAAGAGTGTGCTAAAAAGGTTTGGACATACAGATGGAATAAGCAGAGGAGGGATTGACAAAGAAGGCATATGTATCTAAAGTATTTTAGGAGAGTACAAGGAGAAGGGGAAGACCAAATTAGAGATGCAGTATAAAGGAAGCAATGTTGTGTCAATAATGAAGTGGTTAGGGAAAACAAGGAAAGTTCTGTGGGGTGTACCTGTAGATAAGGAGCAGTGGTTTTGGTGTGTGGTCAATGGGCATTATTGGATTATATATTAATTGACAGGCGTGCTAAAGAGTCTTTCAAACGTATATATCTTGAGAGGGGAAGCTGGTGGTATGTCTATGATATCTTGGAGGGCAAGCAGGTGAAACTTTGAACAGTCTTTATGAAAAGAGGAAATATGGGTGGAAAGTAGGTTGGTGAAAATGAGTGAGCTTAAAGAAGAGGCTCGGGTGAAGATATCACCATGGGAAACTGGAAGAATGGCAAACAATGAAAGTAAATGAAACTAGGGGAGTGGATGAGGAAAGGTAGGCATTTAAGGAAGCATTGCTTACACATACTAGAGATGTATGTGGAACACATCAGATGGAATGTGGACAGGCGAGAAAGGATTGAGTGGTGGGATAAAAAAAAAGTAAAGTTGTCAGTGAAAGGTGCAGGGGCTAAAAAAAGAGGGCATATGAGAATTTGGGTGAGAGTGTTTCATCTAATTTCAGAGAGAATAAAAAATATTTTGGAAGGAGGTTAATATTGTGAGAACATGAGAACAGATGGGATCATCAGAGAAATGAGTCAATGGGGAAGTGCTAACATGTAAGGAAGAGGTGAAGAGGTCAAGGGGTGAGTACTTTAAGGGCCCATCTTTAGCAATCATATTTCCTTGCGACAAAAACACATCCAGATATGCCTCACATCTAAGTTGGCCTGAAAATACTATTGGAGTAACTTGTATACCTGGCAGTGGAGTTGCATATGTAAAGGGCACATAGAAAACACAATCAATTATTTACCAGATTGAGCAGTACATCATTTCATAAGGAATATCATATTCTATTAATCAATTCATTTAATTTACGAATGCCCCAGGACCACAGTCTTGAAAGGATCCTGGATTTAGTCCAGGACCCCTTTTGCAAGAGCTCCTATGATCAAGGGCTTCACTACTTTCAGTAGTGGAATGATGATGGGTGTTTTTTTTGGAGTAAGATGTTCTTTGATCAGACTTTGCGCTGATGATAAACCTCAACAAAGATAATTTTCCCCTAAGAATGTAACCTCGAGGAGATGGAGTCCGATAACACCAATTATGTTCTAGTTAGTCATGAAAAGAAACTTATGGAGATATTTCTTTTCAGAATATTCCAAACACAGGGTGTACCTTACATACTAGGACTCCTGCTGCAAAAACATCTATGTCTTAAAAAAGTGTCAATTATCATCCTATCATTCATATAATCAGGCTGGATAGCTGCATGATGACACATCCTCAGAAGAACAAATACTGTAAAACTAAGTACAATATAGAATGGCCTGTCTGCAAGAGCACTAACTTCTTGAGTCAACAATTTATTATCTGTAGAATCTTTGAAGCTGATGACAGTAGATATGGCACAGGTACTAAAGATTTATAGTTTCTTGCCCAAACTAAGACAACAAACTACCTCTTCTTGAAATTTCGTTCATACCACCATATACTTTACCAGAGTTACACTTGCAAATGTCCTACAAAATCTTTTCCCCTCCATCTTTTTATCTCCAATTTAGTCTCCCACTTCTCCTCGTTCCCTCCACCTCTGACACACATATCCTTTGTCAATCTTTCCTCACTCATTCTCTCCAAGTGACCAAACCATTTCAAAACACCCTCTTCTGCTCTCTCAACCACACTCTTTTTATTACCACACATCTCTCTTGCCCTTTCATTACTTACTCGATCAAACCACCTCACACCACATATTGTCCTCAAACATCTCATTTCCAGCACATCCACCCTCCTCTGCACAACTCTATCTATAGCCAATGCCTTGCAACCATATAACATTTTTGGAACCACTACTTCAAACACCCATTTTTGCTTTCCAAGATAATGTTCTCGACTTCCACACATTTTCAATGCTCCCAGAATTTTCGCCCCCTCCCCCACCCCATGATTAACTTCCGCTTCCATGGTTCCATCCACTGCCAAATCCACTCCCAGATATCTAAAACACTTCACTTCCTCCAGTTTTTCTCCATTCAAACT
The DNA here is from genome assembly GCF_036320965.1 of Panulirus ornatus. NCBI lineage: Eukaryota > Metazoa > Arthropoda > Malacostraca > Decapoda > Palinuridae > Panulirus > Panulirus ornatus. The sequence continues at coordinate 100,910,131 of NC_092225.1, read as the reverse complement.
TACCTCCCAATTGACTTGACCCTCAGCCCTACTGTACCTAATAACCTTGCTCTTATTCACATTTACTCTCAACTTTCTTCTTTCACACATTTTACCAAACTCAGTCACCAGCTTCTGCAGTTTCTCACACGAATCAGCCACCAGCACCGTATCATCAGTGAACAACAACTGACTCAGTTTCCAAGCTCTCTCATTCACAACAGACTGCATACTTGCCATTCTTTCCAAAACTCTTGAATTCACCTCCCTAACAACCCTATCCATAAACAAATTAACAACCATGGAGACACCACGCACCCCTGCCGCAAACCAACGTTCCCTGAGAACCAATCACTTTCCTCTCTTCCTACACGTACACATGCCTTATATCCTCGATAAAAACTTTTTACTGCTTCTAACAACTTACCTCCCACACTATACATTCTTAATACCTTCCACAGAGCATCTCTATCAACTCTATCATATACCTTCTCCAGATCCATAAATGCTACATACAAATCCAATTGCTTTTCTAAGTATTTCATACATACAGTTTTCAAAGCAAGCACCTGATCCACATATCCTCTACCACTTCTGAAACCACACTGCTCTTCCCCAATCTGATGCTCTACCTTCACCCTCTCAATCAATACCCTCCCATACAATTTCCCAGGAATACTCAACAAACTTATACCTCTGTAATTTGAGCACTCACTCTTATCCCTTTGCCTTTGTACAATGGCACTATGCAAGCGTTCCTCCAGTCCTCAGGCACTTCACCATGAGTCATACATACATTAAATAACCAACTAGTCAACAATACAGTCACCCCCTTTTTTAATAAATTCCACTGCAATACAATCCAAACCCGCTGCCTTGCCAGCTTTCATCTTCCGCAAACCTTTTACTACCTCTTCTCTGTTTACCAAACCATTCTCCCTGACCCTCTCACTTCGCACACCACCTCGACCAAAACACCCTATATCTGCCACTCTATCATCAAACACATTCAACAAACCTTCAAAATACTCACTCCATCTCCTCACATCGCCACTACTAGGAAAAGTAACTTGTGTTAAACATATCACTAAGTATTAAAAAGGTATAGTTATTTGGTTATAAAATGCAAATTTGTTTCCAGCTTAAAAAATTTCACTCTTTCCCAAGGTTGTGTTCTTGGTTTTAAGGATGGCTGTACATAATTCTTGCATGCCATTCTGCAGGCAGTTATTGGGGTACAGTTATGCTAAGCATATGGTCTGGTGAGGGGTGGTTCTTTCCCTCTTGTGAGTCAGACACTCAAGAATTTTTTTTCTGAAGGCTTTAACTGCACTGCTATATATCTTTACTAATGTATGATCCCCCATACATTCTGCATGACTATACCATCCAGAAAGGCTTTCATCCATGCACCTTTTTGATGACCTGCAAGGAAAACCAGATGCTGTTCGCAGGTGTTCAGCACTGTGTGCTAGCTCCATCCAATGGCAAAACCATGTAGTAAGTACTCATAAGGACATAATCCTCTCTAATGTAAATATCCTACCAAAGTCATCCATCTCTACAGCACCTAATTCTTACCTATCCTGATATATACATTGAATTTCACAACCATAAATCAGTGATCGGACAATTAAATCATAAAATTTTCTTGCACCCTCAGCACAAAAAATTATAAAATTCAAGAGCTTTCAGTACACTTGAAATTTTTCTCCCTTACAAGACTCTACTTTTAATTTCAGTCACCCCATTTCCATTCTTACCAAACCTTACTCCAAATCATCTACTCTTACTTATAACTCTGGTTCTTCATCGTGCACACAACTTTATGATCTAACCTTCCATCACTTTTAAAAACTAGTGTCTAAATTTTACCCGAATTCATCTGTAGCATCGTCATCCTATATGCATCATCTAAATGGCCCGTCACTTAATCCAACACTTCCTCTGATTTAGCAAACAAAAGAGCCTCACCTGCAAACAACTATGACAACTTGCTGTTATTCATTATATAACACCTGGCACACCTTCTCCTGGTACTCTAGCACACGAAAGACTGAACTATAAACAGAAGCAGGGAGAGGAAAGACTCTGCTGGAGTGAGAAGCTCTTCAAACTAAATTGTACTCAGATGATATACCCTTGCCAAAGGCGAACTGTAACCACATTCAGACAGAGTCAGGGAACACTACTTTAATTCTGTTTCTGCATGAAATGAGAATACTAAAACAACACTTTCTTATCTACAGCATACTAAGTAAATGGACTAAGATACCAAGTATTTTCAGAATACACTACAAAGAAAGTATATGTAATATCATCTGATCATAAACAAATACTTTTAACTTACAGAGGCAGTACCAGCAGTTACAGTTCCATCCTTCTTAAATACAGGAGGTAGTTTGGCCAAACTCTCAGATACTGTCTGTGGTTTTGGATGTTCATCAACAGTCATATCTACAGGACCCTTCTTTGTCTTGACAGTAATTGGTGCTATTTCATCATCAAAATGCCCATTTTCTTGAGCTAAATAAGAAAAAAAGGGTAAAAAAGAAAATAAAGATGTCTTTCTATGTAGCAAAATACATTTCTCACATTTCACTTTCATGGGTGCTAAACAGCAGTATGCCCTACTTTTGTGTATTAAACATTATCTGTCTGTCAAAAGATATCTTTAGAAACATGCTATGGATCTTCATGCATTGAAAGTTCTAGTCATCAATCAAGGCAGAATTATCTACAACTGTTTTTCTTAGCTTCAAGTCTGTTTTTGTCAATGCTTAAGTTCCTTAAGTTCATCAATCACTTTGCAGGTCATTTGTATGTGTACAAGACCACAGTGGAAATAAGTGTTATAAGATATTTTTCTGTGTCATATTCAGCAATATTTTTATGTATCACTTTACATACATTACCAAATCAATCAAATAAAACAATTCTTCACTTAAATCCTAAAACCATTATTACATGACAGCTAGAGACTGAGTGTGAACAAATGGGGCCTTTGTTGTCTTTTCCTAGCGCTACCTCGCACACATGAGGGGGGAGGGGGATGTTATTCCATGTGTGGTGAGGTGGCGATGGGAATAAATAGGCGCAGACAGTATGAATTATGTACATGTGTATATATGTATATGTCTGTATGTGTATATATATGTGTACATTGAATTGTATAGGTATGTATATTTGCGTGTGTGGATGTGTATGTATATACATGTGTATGGGGGTGGGTTGGGCCATTTCTTTCGTCTGTTTCCTTGCGCTACCTCGCAAATGCAGGAGACAGCGACAAAGCAAAATAAATGAAAAATATAAATAAAAACCTACCATTTTTCCAATTCATTTGACTCCTCAGGGCAAAATCATCAGCATCTTGTCGGGTAACAGTGTACTTTGCAGCCAAGTTCTCAGCTGTTATCCCCATGGGACTCTTGCAGTAGGAATCTGTGAGAGATGCCCATAGAGTATCCTGCAAGAATGAATAAATATTATCTCATAAACCTGTTATTCAGTTTAGTTGATTATACAATGCAGTTCCTACACTCAAAAGAAAGTAGTTAATGGTAAATCCTCATCATGCAGTTCAGCTATTAAGCTTATTCTTAAAGATGGGGAAATTTACATATAAAATATAGAGTAAAACAGACCATTTTCAATGCCTTCAATCATCAAACACCCAACATCATCGTCTTAGTATTATTATCATTATCATTATTCTTATTATCATCATACTTTGTCGCTGTCTCCCGTGTTAGCAAGGTAATGCAAGGAAACAGACAAAAGAATGGCTCAACCCACCCATATACACGTGTATATACATACATAACCACACATGCACACATACATACCTATACATACCTATCATCTTGGCAAGTATACAAATAAAAGTAAAATTAAAGTAAAACTAAAATACAGTAAAATCAAAGAAATAAGAAAGTAATGGATTTATCAAGAAAAAAACTATCATGTACATCGTGGGAGCCCCCAAGTTATGAACCTCTAGCAAATAAACATCCATACTTAATAGACTAATGAGCGATAAAAAATAGTTCCCCATTCAACTTACAAATGTTCACTTGTACTTAGGAAGCATGGAACTACTGTATACACTCAAATAATCAGGGATCTGAAGTAATTGTTTACCCAACATGTTTGGCTAAAACATCCTTGATTTATTATATATATCATAAATCAGTCAACCTCAGTTTTCTGGAGGCATAAGAAAGCTTAAGTGATTGAGAGAGATGCTTACTAATCAAACAATAAAACTCAAACAACACATCAAGAATAAATCATTTACAGCTTTAAGCAAGTATATTCATTGAAATATGTATATATGTACATTATGTTATGGACCCATATCTAGGATTTATCATGAGAGGTGAGAAGTGTCATTTTTCAGAACAAACTTCCTAATGCAGTTATAGATGAAATATCTATCTATCTATATCTCTTATGCCTGTTCCAAATGGAACTCCCTTAAAGGGGTGGCCATGGCAACAGAGTCTCCATAACTAAATAATTCCAGTGCCACTTCTTAGCCTTTAATGCCTCACCCTTAACAGGCCACTAGCAGAGGAAAACTCTTGTGCAGTGTTCTCAGAGGCTCCTACCTAGTGTCCATATCAACCACTACTACCTAATGTGTCTAACTAATATTCCAACCTACTTCTTCTACCTAATACTTACAGATAATGCTCCCTCCAACTACGTTTACCTGATGTTTCTATCTAATACTCCTACGTAACATTCATACCTACTACTTACATCTATTACTCCTAACATTTTGCCAAAAGGCAGGGCTAGCACACAGCACTCACCTCAGGAAAATCTAGAGTTACAGGAAAATCTAGAGTTACAAAGTATGAGTTGTGTGAGTCGAGTGTTGTCAAGTGTTATGTGTGACAAGGAGAGACTGTATGTTTATGGTCAGAATGCCAGCAGTACACATGTTGGTGAGGCGGAAAGAAAAGACAGCTATCTTGGTCAAAGGAGTGCAAACTGACAACCAATGAAGTGCTGGCTCACTACACAGCCATCACTAACCCTTACAATACCCAGGTGGATAGTTCTGGTAATATAGTACATCCCTATTCAGCGACTGCCCAACAGCCAATACCAACCTTAAATACTTGTCGTCCAATAAAACACTTAAAAAATCAGCAACAAGCACCATAAAATGTGACCAAAATCTTGTATACAGTGTTCTAACAATGACTTTGAATTATACCTGCTGGGACTGTAGGTGAGATAAACTGCAATGCAGTCGTCTCTGCTCTTTGTTTTTTAAGCACCTAAAGAAAATCTGTGTGTGCTTTATACTGGGTATTTTCAATTTCTTTAATTAATCATCAATATCTGTTGAAAGTAGTTTTAACAGAAAAAGTGAAGGTAAAAATCCAATGTATTTTCATATTCACTAATCAAGACTCTCTTGTGTCTGCTACCAATGTTATTGTTGGCACATGAGGAACCCATAACTGTATACAGGATATATATAAATACATGTCCAGTTGTTTATAATTCAAACTTTCTCTGTTGTATCAAATTCAATAAGATCTGCTTTCTATGGTTTCCTTTTAGTTATCAGAACTCTACTCATTCTGTTCATAGTCAGCAGAATCTCTGTTTCTCTGCCCATCTTTGTTATTTTTGTCTGTCTGTCCATGTATAATTTCAACTACTTTGCAGTAAGAGGGACCTCTACATTCATGAAGCCCCACCTCCTGTACTTTGCAGTCACACAACTTTTAAAACTTTTACATATGGTCATCATTTGCAGTTTCATTGCTTGGCTTGTTTCTGACAGCTTTTCAATAATGTTTCTGACTAAGCATACTGATGTTTAACATGGATAAAACAGAGCTTTACAAAGAGAAAACAACTTGTACTACAGAGATAAAGTGGGTTATGATCTTCAAAATGCCAGAGCAATCTTTACACCCAGATAAAACAGTTGCTGAATCAGATAATTCAGTATGACTTGGAACACCCTACTGCCACTCTCATCTCCTCACTACATCTCAAGCCTCCAGCACCATATTTTGCAACAGGTTTTCACTATTTACCATATGTAGAATATGGTCTGTGTATTTTCAGTGGTTTCATACAGGCTTAAAGCATTTTCCATGTGCCTTTTTGGTCTCTGGTCTATAAATTTAATATTCGCCTTGTCATGTGACCTTGGTGTATTTAAGGGAGATAAAAGTACAAGAAAAGGTTGTTGAACACGAAGGTAATTTTGATGTGCAGTTTCGAAGTGGTTGCTAAACTTTTGGGTGTGGCACAGACTAGAGGTCTAAGCTTTCTTGAAGGAAATGTGTCCAAAACTCATGTTGAGGCTTTCACAGAAGGAAGTTTATATCAAAATATATATGGTAATGTAACTGTGTAAGAGCGAGCCAGTGGTACTGTTTTTATTAAAGAAAGTGTAGAGCAGTAAGACTGAATCAAAGTTATTTTGTGGGAATAATATAAGCAAAACTTGAAACTAAAACAAGAACATATGCCTAACAACTGCACTTTCTCCCTTTAATGATTCCCTTCTAAAGTTTTAAGTTATCAGTAAATTCCAGCTGCTACAGCAAGATAAGAACAATATTAGGTTCTTATGGCATGTCACTGTATGAAAAACAATCCCACTTATACAGAAGGTGTCAAAAAATTTAAAAGCTTTTGAGAATTAGGAGTGTGCCTCCAAAATGCAAGATTAGGTGTGCAAGTGAATACGGGAAGTGGCAAAGTATAATCATTGAAAGTAAAAAATGAAGTAATGACAATCTGACAGTAAATATGTTCATAAAAGGTTTGACCAGAAGTGTTAACAATCTTCCCTTATGCAAAGCACAAACAGTTCCTATGAAAATGTTTAATGATAATAAAGCTATGTAATACATACCTCCATGGATATGTCAGTCCCCAGTCGGGTACCAAATCGAATGTTGCGCACAGCATAAGGAGACATGCTCATGTTTTCTGTACCTCCTGTCAACACAATCTTGCTGTCACCCATCAAAATATCCTGAAAGTTGAAAATCATTCAGGCCTCTATTCAAAAAATTACTCCAGTTCACAAAATCCTGTTATGCATGCCTTACACCCTCCTGCATGTTCAAACTCTGAGCACTTTTTCAGTCCATCATCACATCTCCAATTCAGTTTCCCATTCTCCTTGTCCCCTCAACTGTAACACATAAATCCTCTTTGTCAACTTCTCTTCACTCAATCTCTCTATATGCCCAAACAATTTAACAAGACTCTCTATCTCTCTCAACCTTACTCTTTTTTTTTTTTTTTTTTGCCGCTGTCTCCCGCGTTTGCGAGGTAGCACAAGGAAACAGACGAAAGAAATGGCCCAACCCACCCCCATACACATGTATATACATACGTCCACACACGCAAATATACATACCTACACAGCTTTCCATGGTTTACCCCAGACGCTTCACATGCCCTGATTCAATCCACTGACAGCACGTCAACCCCGGTATACCACATCGCTCCAATTCACTCTATTCCTTGCCCTCCTTTCACCCTCCTGCATGTTCAGGCCCCGATCACACAAAATCTTTTTCACTCCATCTTTCCACCTCCAATTTGGTCTCCCTCTTCTCCTCGTTCCCTCCACCTCCGACACATATATCCTCTTGGTCAATCTTTCCTCACTCATTCTCTCCATGTGCCCAAACCATTTCAAAACACCCTTTCTGCTCTCTCAACCACGCTCTTTTTATTTCCACACATCTCTCTTACCCTTACGTTACTTACTCGATCAAGCCACCTCACACCACACATTGTCCTCAAACATCTCATTTCCAGCACATCCATCCTCCTGCGCACAACTCTATCCATAGCTCACGCCTCGCAACCATACAACATTGTTGGAACCACTATTCCTTCAAACATACCCATTTTTGCTTTCCGAGATAATGTTCTCGACTTCCACACATTCTTCAAGGCTCCCAGGATTTTCGCCCCCTCCCCCACCCTATGATCCACTTCCACTTCCATGGTTCCATCCACTGCCAGATCCACTCCCAGATATCTAAAACACTTTACTTCCTCCAGTTTTTCTCCATTCAAACTTACCTCCCAATTGACTTGACCCTCAACCCTACTGTACCTAATAACCCTGCTCTTATTCATATTTACTCTTAACTTTCTTCTTTCACACACTTTACCAAACTCAGTCACCAGCTTCTGCAGTTTCTCACATGAATCAGCCACCAGCGCTGTATCATCAGCGAACAACAACTGACTCACTTCCCAAGCTCTCTCATCCCCAACAGACTTCATACTTGCCCCTCTTTCCAAAACTCTTGCATTTACCTCCCTAACAACTCCATCCATAAACAAATTAAACAACTCTTTTTATTACACAATATACATTTATAATCATTATACAACCAATTCTCTGAAAAAGTCCTGGTGTTACCCAGGACCTTTCTAAAGGTTCCTGCAGCCTATGACTGTAATACTTGCAGTAGTAGGAAAATGTAAATTACTTTGGAGTGAGAAGTTTTATAATGAGACTGAACTCCCTACGATATAACATAGCCAATGGTGGCTTTACATTCACAGCATAAACTCATCATTAACTTACTCAGGACGGCTCCCGAATACTTAAAATTCTGTCACCTCTTCCAGTCTTTTTCACCCCCATATCTATAACACAGTTCAGCACACTTTCTTCTCTCACTCTTTTGGGCTTTACAAAATCTATACATACATTTATATGTATGAAGGTGATAACAAAGGTAGTTTCCCCCATATCTATAACACAGTTTAGTAAACATTCTTCTCTCACTCTTCAGGGCTTTGCAAAATCTATACAGACATTCGTATGTATGTAGGTGTTACCAGACTACCTCCAGTGAGTACACCATAAGTGAGACGTCTTCTTTGGAAATCTGTATTACCATCAATGGAAAGGAAGGGATAGAGTCTTGTCAAGGACCTTCTCATTCCAAAAGAATTCCACGCTTTCTGTGCTCAGATAAAACCACTTACCACCAACAGAAATCACAGAATAAATCTTGCTACACACTACTCACTAAGGGTTACATGCAATACAAATTTGACATTCACTCCCCACATAAAAATTAACAACACAAGAGCAACAAACTAAACAACCTCAGAACAATTCCTGGCGGCACATTTGGCATGAAAAAGAATCCCTAAGAATTCTCTACAAGTAATTCATCCACTCCACCCTAAACTATGCCTTATGTGCCTAGTGATGCACCTTGATAAAAGCAAATATGACAAAAAAGCAAATTACTAACAGAAGTACAAAGAACAATCACCAGCTGCTGAACAACCCCAAAGAAAAAAAATCAACACATTCACATCTCAGTATGCCTAGCACACAGTTCATTACAACAGCACTAGACTCATCCCAACCCAACCATTCCATAATGAATTACCATCCCCAAATACAAAGGTTAAACCCGTCTCACACTCCAACAATCTACATTCACAATTCCCCTCTTCCTACAAGCAAGATAATAATAAAATATCTTATATACAGAAAAGACATGACAAGTAATAAGCAACTACCTTATCAACCCAATCTTGAACTTCATCCCTTCTGAATCTACCATTCTCCAAACATGTATGAATAACCATTTCTTGTCTAAGTTTTGGACACCTTCCATGTGTCCATTACAAAAACTGTTTCAGCAAGTCAAAGACCCACTTATGCTCAAAATGCAGTTTCCACACTATCGACACTGAAAGCCAATTCCTCAAATGTCCTGTGCTCACCTCACGGTTACACTTACAGCATCTCACATTCTGAAGTGCAGTTCTACCGGGTGGATGTGACCAGCTTCCCGAGCACTGGGGGTCCCTAAAGTAAGGAATACTCATTCATATATACCTATAGTCAGAAATGCTACACTTTTTACTTATCAAATGTGTCAAAATATCGAGTGGCATAAGGAGGTAACATAATGGTCAATCCTTGTGTGGGTGGTTGGTCTCCACCCAGAAACTAAGGAAAGATGAGACCAGACAGAGTCACAGGACCAAACCTTTGTAGCATAGATATATGCAGACAGCTCATATGAGCAGTGGCCAAAATAGTACCTGCAGAATAAGGTGGCAGAAAGATCAAGGCAGACTAAGAGATGGTTGGTGAGAAATGATGCCTGGCAATTAAGAGATGGAAAAAGAACCACCCCAATCATGTGAGCATTACTCCATACCAGGGAAAATAAGACCTGTAAATATGAAATAGCTAAGTAAAAGATAAACGATTATGACTGATACAACACCCCAGCTTCTGGGAAGCAGATTTTGTAATGCTGATTATCTAAGGTTTCCAGGACAGAACGGAAGGACATGGTATGCCCAACACTCTTAAGTTATTACTGGGATGAATTGTGGTGTTTAATAAGGTGGGAGTTATGGAGGTTTAATACATTTTAAAGATTTGCTACAACCTGTTAATAACTTGGGCTTACATTACAATATGATAACTTTAACAAAACTGAATACACATCAAACATTAGAATGAATAAATAATACATTAAAAGATAACACATCACATTATAAACCCCTCATGAGATGTTTACAGAAACTGATAATCTTCATATTTCTAGAATAATTGGAAACTGAAACAGTCAAAGGTCAAGGGTTAACCAAAAAAAATCTTGGCTTACATGAGCTCCATTAACCACAGACTGAAAGCCAGAGCCACAGAGTCTGTTGACAGTAAGAGCAGGAGTAGCAATGGGTACTCCACACTGCAGACCAACATGTCGTGACAAGTAAATGGTGTCTGTGTGAGCACACTGTGAATAGAGAAAGAGAATCAGTTAACAAATCAATAATAGCTGTGAATCTCTGTAAACAATCATGTTTGGGAAAAAAAATATACAATGAAAAAAAGCTACTAAAGTCAATGGAAAAAAGAGGGAAAACTGGATTAATGAACTGATAATAATATGCTTTTCATACTTGATGACAAAGTTTTTGCCATTTCTTTCAATAAAGAATAATGCCTTCAAACTAGAGATGAGCATGAAACTTTACTGCAACTTGTCATTCAACCTACAAATCGCTATAAACTGATGTAACATTATTGTACTAAAAATCCAGACCAAAGAAAAGCCAACGCTTATACACCTGAATGGACCCAGCTATTGTTGATATTAAGCACTTACTTATCTCGGATCCTCTTTATCAAAATTACTATATTTTTGTAATATACCTTACTGCTCTGTATCTCATTATATCCCTCATAAAACAATAATGCTATTCTTTTCATTCATATGGAATGACAGATCCAGAATCATTTAATCATCTTATTCTTTCTACACAGAAACTGTTGCAATAACCATCATAAGGTTGTAAAAGGAACTCTGAGATAAGCAAATCTTTCTTTTTCTGGTGAAATTAAAGCACACCATTATCTCCTTGAACAGGAACCAAGAACACCTTACCCCAATGACATTGCCGATGACAACTGAGTCAACAAGTTCTGGGTTGACACTTGCAGCAGTAAGGGCTGCTTTAGCAGCTACTTGCTGTAAGTCAGTTGGTGTGTGCTTGGCTAACTTCCCACCAAATGCGCCAAACGGTGTGCGTTTGGCACCCACTATGAAAATACCTGTTGAAATTCATTACACTGAGAATATTCATATACAATATAAAAACATAACATGCTGAAGATGGATGAGGTGGTGCTTTATGCACAACCTCATCCATGTGTCAATGCAAAATTTTTTTTAAACACATGCTAACACCTCTCTAAATAATATACTCCTTTATTTTACCCTTCCTTTCACCTTAAGTGTAACTCTTCCCTTCCTTCTATTCAATTCACTCATATACTCCATCATCCTTTTAGCACCATTCCTTTCTATATGCCTGTAACACCTCAGAACTATGCTCTTTAATTCTTTCAACCACTCCTTTTCATTGTGTGTGTTACCCTTTCTCTCGTACAACTTTCACTGTCAACTCCTTTCATTCCACATATGAACCTTAAAAATTCAATCAGTGCACTATAATTCTTGGTAACGCATCTCCAAGATTAGTTTTCATACAGAGAAACAGAATTATTCATGCCTGATAAGGACTAATTTGTTTCCTGAACAGACACTGGACTTTTAGGTCATACCATTCTAATGAGATATGGAATTCATGTAACTGACCTGACATATGTTGGGGTAAGATGTATTCTCTTTCTATTTCCACCAAGGAGTCTAATGAAAATGGAATTAAAAAAAGTTATAGGAGGGTACATCTGAGTGGTTGTGCCTGCTAAATTCCAGAAGGAAACTTTAGATTTTGTGTCAGCTACAGAGTTGAACAGAATGAAGTTCAACAGTGAATCAATTAATAAACTTAAAGATATCCTCATAAAGTTAAGGGATACAATGTTATTTAATAAGATACGATGTTTGTAGGAGGTACTCACACGTGGAAATGAAAGAACAGTTTAAACTCATAAAATCTTTTACATCTATTAGTTGTAATCATTTTGTTAAAATTCCATTTGGTTTAGTGAATTTTTCAAATAAGATTCATCTAACTCATTAGGAAATTCCTGCATAATCTAAATACCCACGACAATTATGTCTATGATGTGCTTAGTCGCAGAATTACACGAGATGAACATGATATACTGCTGAGGATGCCAATCTAAAATATCACAATCACAAAGTTAACTGTCTGCCCATCAAGATGCTTGTTGGAGTACCCATCTGTTAACTTGCTAGAGTCACATGTGCGTCAGGGGAACAATATTACCCAAGTCAACAAAGTCAAAAGGGTCATAAGGTCACCTGTATCTATATCTAAGAAATAATTCAATTCTTTTATGGGTCTAACAGGATGGCATCAAATATTCACACCACATTAATCACATGCTAAAGCTTCTTTTATGAATTGATAATCATGAACTCAGAAAATAGCTATTGCACTTTCTCACTCAAATCTACCACTCCTGACATTTCATTAGCAAACAAAAACTAACTCAACTTCCAGGACCTCATCCCGAAAAGACTGCTTACCTGCTCCCCTCTCTGTAACCCTTGCATTCATCTCCCTCATCATCCCATTCATAAACAAATCAAACGGCCATAGTGACATCGCACATCCAAGGCAAATACCCATCCTCACCTATAACAACTCATCCTCCTCTCTTTCTACTCACATACATAACTTACTCTCTTGATAAAAACTCTTCACTGCTTCCAGCAGCTTTTCTCCCACACCATATATCTGCAACACATTCCACAAAGCATTTCTACCAACCCTATCATATGCTTTTTCCAGATCCATCCATAGGACATAAGGGTTGTTTTGTTTCTGTAAGTATTACTTGCACATCATCTTCAAAGCAAATGCCCGATCCACACATCTACCATTCCTAAACCCACATTGTTCCTTCCTAGTCTGAAACTGAGCTTGCCACCATCCTCTCAAGCACCACTCTCCCATATAATTTACCAGGTACACTCAACAACTTACATCTCTGTAATTTGAACATCCACTTTTGTCAACCTTGTCTTTATACAATGGCTCTACACAGGCATTCTGCCAATCCTCAGGCACCTTGCCTTGAAATATCACATCAAAAATCAAAGAAATACAAAGAAATTCAAACAGCAACTAGTTAAATCAATCTTATCAGAGCCTTTGAAAATCTATACCTGTATTAGATCACCCCCAACCCTTCTCATTTTTAAGTTAAATACGTTAAGTTGTTTAGTCCGCTCCCATAGGATTTGTTTCTCAGTCTGGGAATCATCTTGGTAGCTTGACACTGTACTCTCTCTATTCTCTCTGTCTTTTTTCAGGTAGGGTACCTAACAACCAAATTCTGTAGTAAAAGTGCTTATTTCATCGGTCAGTTACTGGGATTGCATGACTTCTTGGAATGTTGTCTGCTTATTGAAATTTGGTGGCATCTGAGTGAGAACCAAAGATACAATTAGTATATCTAAAATAAAATTTCGTACTTTAAGATAAGTCTTGACTGCTTAGGAGGACAAGTGAAGTTTTCAAAGGTGCTGATGATCTTTTTTCACCAGTACCTTCTTTTAAATCAAGCAAGCCCACATTCTCGATCATATAAATAACCCTCAATACTGTCATCTTACTTTATAATCATAAATGAAAAATAATGCATAAAATCATGCCCGGCAGCGGTTACAGCATTCTGTAAGCAGTACACTATCATTGCAGAACAAAAATGACCAAACATCCAAGGTTAATAGCAATGCACAACTGTACTGTCCTCCTACCCATCCTGGCTACACAAGTTCATATCATATCTTAAGGAAACTGAAATTGTCATATCAATATCGACAAAATTCATATCAAGAGATTTATTATAATTAGAACAACTCTAAACCACCAGCAGTGATTGCTTTACATTAAAATAGGATGAGTTACGTTTAACTTGCTTGCATTTCTAGGGTCTAAACCATTTGTAAAATAAGGGATATTAAATAGGACAAGAAAGGTAATGCCTATCCAAAGCATCTCATCTACTCGTAAGTGATCATAAGTGATCATTTACTGACTAATATGGAAGCCACGGATGCCTCGTTGATAATGTTAGTCATAGTGAATTCTGAACCACAAACGTACTAATGCACTCCATTAATCCCCCTCCCCCCCACATATGGATAATCTCAGCCTCCCAACATTCATCTCTGGACCTACACTTTTCCACAGACATCTCCGAGCATCAAATTGCATGTAAATCAAAGGAAAACTTTAAAAGTTTGGGACTCTATATATTTCTGTACTGAATCATCGAAGGAAAGTTATCTGACTGGCTCGGGGTATTTAGGTCCCCGTTAAGCCTTCCTGCTACCTGGTAAATATAATTCCAAACTATTTAAGTTACAAGACACAACCTACCATCCTCTACTGATCATTCATTCCTTACCTCTAGTTAGAGCAGCCATCCTAGAAACACTACAATATCGTTACAACGAATATAGATAAGGGTAAGAAGCTTGGAGACACTTGAAGCCACCAACGCCGTGAATTCACTCGTCCTTCACTGAGCCGATGATAGCCATCCACAGAGTTGCCAACTCAAGATGATGATAGCGCTACATTCATTCTCGAGAAGCGCTAAACATTAAAACGACAGCATGGGTCACATGCATAATGAGAGTGTGAGTGGTTTTAAAACTATCTCTAACACATGAAGGTGTAGAAGATTTTTTTTTGGTTGGTGGATGTATTAGGTTAAGCTGACGGCCTTAATAACCCACCCTAGCAGTTGATAGGCTTAAAGCTCAAACAGCCAACCAACCAAAATGATAACGAAAAAAAGAAATGCTATTCGAATTATTTTTGCTCTTTGACGTGCCAAATTATTGATAACACGTACGACTGACTCACTCACCATTATTCTAGAACCGCAATCACTTCGTCCTCGGTGTCCTGGGGTTGTGGTGGTCAATGTGGGAGTCGTGGTTGCAATTGCGATGACTCGTATGCTTTCAATGATCCAATGTTTTTCAAGACTTCCTTTGGCAGTTTATAATCATAACAGCAGTTCCCTTTTCTTCTCAGTGCATACTTGATAGTTAGTGTTGTATTTTAAGCTTTTGGTAGTCTATTTCGAAGCTTTGACTTCACGATGTTTATATGACAAAAGATATGGTCTTCATCAGCGTTGGAGCGAGGCAATCCCAACACAGTCAAAGCCCAACTCAGAAAGGTTACTGAAGGGATTTTCACCTGTTGTATCCTCGACGTGGCTATTTCAGCCCAGACTGCTGCTAGGGTGCCAGTGTTCTGTTTCCACAATACATGATGAAGCTTCCTCCACTGGAACTCATGGCGTGTGAGAATGTCTACGTTATCAGTAAACATCTTTGCTAATTCCAGTATTCCTGGCTCTATGGGTTGCAGGCATTAACTTGCGTTCAGTGATGATATTGACTGTAACATTTGGACATTGTATGGCAAATACTGACGTATCTGTTTCACCAACTCCATTACAAAATGTATGCATCTTCCTCGAATATCCTTTTCATCAGGAAAGTTACATTGTGCCATATTTTTCAACTCGTACCCTAAGTATGGGTCTAAGTAGTTCTCTACCGAATATCCTTCCTTTAATTTTCTGCCTGGAATGAGGACCTTAGAACTTATAGACTCAGTAAGTTGAATAAGGTCACTTGGCAGTTTGGTTGGATTCTGTACTTCTGCTTCAAATTTCACATTTACACGCTGAACTTCTCCAAGAATATACTTGAGGAATATCAAAAAGGAATATACTTCAGGAATATCAAAAAGGCATAGTTTTCCTTGTCACAAACATGTCATAGAGGATGTGAGCTGTGTAACATCTTTCACCGTTTCTTGCCACTTCAAAGTGAGTCTTAAGTTCAATCCACTGCTGCAGGATTATGACAATTGCTATTTCATTTGACAGCCAATCGAGTCTGGCTTAGCTGTATTCATTTCAGCGGAGCTTGGTCATCACTGATCAAAGAAAAGATCTCCTTGTACTTTTAACGGCAGTGTAGGAGAACCAATTATAGGTGTGTCTCTGATTATAAAATCCAACAGGTTCTTAGGAAGACATTCTGCAGCAGCATGAGACACAGATATTGCAGAGAATCACACACACACACACACACACACACACACACATACACACACACTTGATCAGGATCAGACGACGCACTTGTAACTTCAGTTTAGCGTACACTCCACTCTTACTTAACACCAGTCATCACAATAACACTGTCCGTGCCAATTGCAAGAAGGTTTTGTAACTCCAGCCCATCATTTTTCAAAGACTTTTTGATGGCATCACATACCCTATTAACATTACAGTCAGTCAGCTCAACAAGGTCCAAGAAAGTAATTACAATCGTCTCCTTACTTTCAGAATAGAGCCGGATAACGATACCCAATAATTTCGTTACCGTAATGTTATTACTCTTATCAATTAAGAAGCTAAACTTCTGATTGTATATATAACTTTTCCCCACAAGTCACTGCTGAAATAGGGGGGCAATGACACTGCTACACACATCTGCACTACACTTCCATCTTTTTACGTGAAATGTTTGCATCCCTAACTGTCTGCAAATCGTGCTTTGCAAAGCTCGTTGAGATGATCAACAACACATAATGAACAGCTGAGATGATCAACAACACGTATTGAACAGCTGAGATGATCAACAACGTAATGAACAGCTGAGATGATCAACAACACGTAATGAACAGCTGAGATGATCAACAACACATAATGAACAGCTGAGATGATCAACAACACGTATTGAACAGCTGAGATGATCAACAACGTAATGAACAGCTGAGATGATCAACAACACGTAATGAACAGCTGAGATGATCAACAACGTAATGAACAGCTAAGATGATCAACAACACATAATGAACAGCTGAGATGATCAACAACACGTAATGAACAGCTGAGATGATCAACAACACGTAATGAACAGCTGAGATGATCAACAACACGTAATGAACAGCTAAGATGATCAACAACACGTAATGAACAGCTGAGATGATCAGCAACACGTAATGAACAGCTGAGATGATCAACAACACGTAATGAACAGCTGAGATGATCAACAACACGTAATGAACAGCTGAGATGATCAACAACACGTAATGAACAGCTGAGATGATCAACAACACGTAATGAACAGCTGAGATGATCAACAACACGTAATGAACAGCTGAGATGATCAACAACACGTAATGAACAGCTGAGATGATCAACAACACGTAATGAACAGCTGAGATGATCAACAACACATAATGAACAGCTGAGATGATCAACAACACATAATGAACAGCTGAGATGATCAACAACACGTAATGAACAGCTGAGATGATCAACAACACGTAATGAACAGCTGAGATGATCAACAACACGTAATGAACAGCTGAGATGATCAACAACACGTGATGAACAGCTGACACGATCGACAACACGTATTGAACACCTGAGATGATCAACAACACGTAATGAACAGCTGAGATGATCAACAACACGTAATGAACAGCTGAGATGATCAACAACACGTAATGAACAGCTGAGATGATCAACAACACGTAATGAACAATGTTCTGCAATTTATAGTGATAAATTTCCTTCCGTCTCCCCCGTGCGTCATCACTCACTTTTTCAAACGGAATTGTGGTTTGTCTTTGAGTACTGAATGGCTCTTCAACCTTCTTGTGTTTAATTGTTTTGCTGTGTCTTTCAGTGTTGCTAAGTTTGGCAGACAATGGACAATGGCAGTACTTGCAAAGACATTTTGTGTCATCCCCCCATCCCCCCTTCCTCTACTTTTCGAAACCTCTTTTCATATTTGTGGTCTTTCAACCACTCTTCCCTAAAATGCTGAGTATATTTCTTACTCATCGTTATGTTTGTTAAATGTAATGGTCAGAACAAACCACCGAGAGTCACACTGAACCTGAATTGAACGGGGAATTGAGGTGGGGGGGGGGGGGGAAATACACCCGAACTGAACCTGTTCAAAAATTTTTCGAATGTGTTCATTTCGTTGAAAATTGCATGCAATATCTATATTGTTTCCCTTGTTATTTTAATAGGCTTCGATTAAACTTCCTAAATCATATTAACATATTTCAAGCAATGTTTAAATTTCGTAATATATTGAAATAACACTAAGTTTGGAGCTAAATACAAGAAAAGGCAACGCAAAAACACGCTAAGGCTCCAAATACGAAATTTAAATGCTAGATCTCTCTACAAAAAAAAAAAAAAAGCGCTAGATCTAGCGTCAAAAGTTAAAAATTGGCAACTTTGAATTATCCACTACCTAGCTCGGCAGAACCTCACTTGACCCCTAAACGCACTCAGCAAGCACTATCAGCGATGTACTAACCTATGTTAGTCAGCAGATAGCGAATATAATTGCTAACGAACTGTCTTTATACTTTTAATTACCCCAAGGTATAGGATCTTTGCCCCAAGGTCAGTCTCTATAGAGGAGTCTAGGCGGTACACATGACCTTTCATAAAGCTTCTGTATCCCATGGCTGCGCTACTCTCAGGAACAGGGGTATGTAGACTCCTTTAGGGGGAAAAGTTCTTCAGTCTTGTTAAAGGTGAATTTTCACTCGCGGTGTAACTTCGAGCAGTCCATATTTTAGTTTCAATATTATTAACTCCATTCTCAGTTCCCATGGGATGAATCAGGTAAATGTAAATGAAGGTGCGATTTTAATTATATATATATATATGCAGTAAAAAATTGAAATCTTTGGAGATAAGAAGGACATGATAAAAAAAATTGATGATGGTGTGCAGAAGTGATATAATTTGGTAAAAATGAGGGGAACGTTAACCTAATATTGGCTTATTTTGGGTTAATTAATAATGAAATAAATAAGATGATGAAAGATGGGAAAGATTGATAAAGGAGATTCAGAAAAAACACATCGGTAAAACTTTGAATTCAATGGATAAGTGGGGTTTAAAAGGAAACAATGTGATTGGAGGGAATCTTTAGAATGAAATGAAAATTTTGAGCCAAGTATGCTACAAGACGATCTGGGTTGTAGTGAAGTATATTTGAAATAAAGGAAGATGGAAAAACATAATGGACTTTTCCCTAATAAATCGATGAACATCTATGACCAGAAAAAAATGGAGACCATAATTTACTAGACATGACCAACAAAAAGAAAGAAAAAAATATCAAATCGCAATAGACCAATGGTTTCTTGAAGAGTTATTTGTGATAATAAAACCTATAAATTTATTCCGACAACCTAATGAAAATGAAGAGAAATATTTATCATGTCCATTCTTAAACGTATCTCTAGTACCGCTTTCAATTGCTCCAACTAGTAAATCATTCTCAAAATGGAAAATCCGGCTGCAGAAAAAGTACTTCGCCTGGTTCTCAGTAGAGTGTTTACCCACAAGGCTTGTATCCCTTCCTACGAGTGAAACCTAAAAGAATTTGTCCTTGAGTATTTTTTTCAGATCAAGATGATCAAACACCTTTAATGATTCCCTAGACTTACCTGGTTCTCCTCTTAACCTTCTCTTTTCTAAGCTAAATATATTAAAGTCGTTTAGTTGACTCTCTTAGATTCGTTTCTCAGTCCGAAAATCATCTTGTTTGCTCGCTCCTGTGTTCCCTCTGTGATATTTTCCAATAAGGTGACCAAAGCTTGACACAATACTTAACTACAAATTATTTATAAAGAGCGAGGAACATTTCCCGAGAGTCCTACCAAAGAATCCAATCCCTTTGTTCGCTATTTTTACTCCTATGCACCGCTTAATGAACTCTAGGTCAATTTTCTTCTCATCATATAGCCTTTGTAACTCAACAAAATTCATTCTGTAGTTTGCCTTTAACGTTCTCTCTATCGATATTAAAATCTTTGCCATTATCGATAATACAATTCATTTTGTAACTGTGAACCCACAACATCACCTGTCGTATGTCATTTAATACAATTCAGCTTGTCTCATGTCATTTAGAAGCTGCCGATGCTCAATTTCTCTGAAAGATCTATATTACCACTTTGTATAGTGTGCACATTTCAAAACCTTGCAATGTAGTCCATTATCATTCATAACGATTCATAAGTATATAAAGCCCATGTACTCAAGACATACATACCCGACCTGTGCCAATATTGGCTCGCCTGTGGACTGTCTGTCAATGGATAGGAGCCCGTGGTGGGTTTGGGCCTGGCAAACCTATACACAGACAGACATACATACACACAGACACAGACAACTCATACATACAGTTTGAAAGACAATACATACAATGAGAGCATGTATGATCTTAGAAATACCATGAAGACCTGAAGAGGGTGTTCAAGATTATTCGATTGGTGGTTAGAACGGGACATTAACCGACCCTAACGACCCGGGCAGTTGATAAAGCTAACACCATGATTATCAAATGTCAAAGTGAGTGATATGGAACATCCTTGAATACACTTATTGTAATTGTAAATTGATAGTAGTACTTGCGTAATCCCGGAAGTCCTCGTCACACGTGAGCAGAGGAAGAAAACGTGTACCCAAGCGTTGTCATGGGGGGGAGGGGGGAGGGGGGAGGGGGAGGGAGTTGTTACGTACTTGCTAAAGATCAAATACCTCAAGCTTAATCCAAGTCTTGATATGTAAGAAAACATCGTATATTTAAAAAAACTATCGTATTTCAGGAGTAATTACTATTAATCATATTCTCACAAAAGTGATTAATACCTCTGTTGTTCGTCAGGCTAATATTTAAGAAGATATATACATTTGAATTTTCCATTCGAGGGACGAAAATGGTTCGAATAACTAGAGATAATATGTGAATTACTGGACTCGTTGTGTATCATAAAGCTTTGGCGGTTAGGGTTGGGGGGGGGGGGATGGGTGAATGCTCCTACTTCCCCTAAATGAACCCCAAACACCTTGTTGGGGGGGGAGAGGGTGGTTCGTCTCGTCACAAGACCTGAAGTGTCTGAGGCCCTCACCATGTACACCCACTCCCCTGCACCCGCGTCCGGATCGTTGATCGCTGGCTTGATACTTCATAATCTACAAAATCCTACATGTCAATGCTTTAAAAAAAGAATTCTTCTGTAGAGAAAAAAGTAATCTGGAGCTTATATATACCTCAACAATTAACAGCGTAACTCATACATATATACACACGTACATATGAGTTTTTTTCTTGGCATCCATCAATAACCTCACACTGTACGAAGGCATCAAGCAACTTAACACAGAGCAACAGTAATCTGATTAGATATTTATAGAATGGCGTACATACTAATGATGACAGCCAGTTTATGATTCAAGGTGATCACAGGAAACAAACAAGAAGATAACATTTAACATTCGTAACACTAAAATTAATTATGGTGGTGTAACATAATAGGTAAGAGTCAAATAGATTCCATTACAGTTAACCTCAGATACTTTTTATTGCGTTTATCCTATGTACTACGTGAATCAATTTACTATCATATGTCGTTAAGAATAAATCCACACGCTATATATATATATATATTATATATATATATATATATATATATATATATTATATATATATATTGGAACAGGATCACAATTTTGCTCGTCGTGATCAAGATTCCTATGAGTCCACGGGGGGAAAATGAAACACGAAAAATTCCCAGGTGCACTTTCGTGTAATAATCACATCATCAGGGGAGACACAAGAGAGAAATATCAGTTGATATACTGACTATATATTTTCTTCTTTTCTTTTAAACTATTCGCCATTTCCCGCATTAGCGAGGTAGCATTAAGAACAGAGGACTGGGCCTTTGAGGGAATACCCTCACCTGGCCCAATTCTCTGTTCCTTCTTTTGGAAAAAAAAAAAAAAAAAAAAAGAGAGGGGAGTATTTTCCAGCCCCCCGCTCCCTCCCCTTTTAGTCGCCTTCTACGACACGCAGGGAATACGTGGGAAGTATTCTTAATCCCCTATCCCCAGGGATAACTGACTATATATATTGACTATATATATTGACTATTGAACTATTAGCATTATAAGCATCATGACTGGACTGTTGTATCAACCGTTCATCATTCACATCACAGTACATAGATTAATGCATAGATGGCTTAACTTCCTGCAGTCCACGTGGTGCAAGTTATATAAAACCACACACACACACACACACACACACAGAGGAGCAGTGTGGGCTAGCGGGAGTTGGACGTCAGCCTCGTCCAGACACAAGTTTAAAAATAGAAACATACAATTTGAGTTGCATTCACACTGACGTATCTCATGTTCCGATAAGGACGATTTCAAACTGTGGCCAAGCCAGTTTGAGGAGGTTAAGCATGAGTTTAATCAGTATAAGACCACTTTTCGAGATGTGGCGCGGAAAGAAAATTAACCTAGCAGCTCTCTGAGGGCCAGAATACGTTGGTGGACATTAATGTTCAGTAAGACAGAATCTCAGGTAAGTCTGGTCAGCGATTTCTCCAATTACCGACTAACAACTGGAAGGAAATCTAACAAGTCACCTTCTCAAGATTTCTCCAACTTAGAGGAAACTGTAAGTTAAGCGTGATCAAGATATTCCTATGAGTCCACCGGGAAAATGAAACACGAAAAGTTCCCAAGTGCACTTTCGTGTAATAGTCACATCATCAGGGGAGACACAAGAGAGAAATATAACAGTTGATATACATCGAAGAGACGAAGCTAGGACGCCATTTGGTAAACAATCACATGTTTACCAAATGGCGTCCTAGCTTCGTCTCTTCGTTGTATATCAACAAACTTATATTTCTCTCTTGTGTCTTGCCTTGAGCGACATACTCCTATTGAAACTTAGTGTTTGACCTCCACTTCAGTTGTCTGTAATTTCAGCATAGAGGTGTCTTCTGCTGCAGTGTTGTCTATATAGTTTTGAGTGAGTTTAAGAGTCTGTTTTAAGCTCATTCTCAATTCTATTTTCCAGTTCTTGGTTATAATACTAACGATCAGGTATATATAGATATACAGTCAACCTTTTTTTATAGCTCAAACAGGGGTTGTTTAACGGATAGTTGGTGAAGATGTGAGGAATTATATTTCTCAATCCATGACCCGGTGGTTTGTGATGGTGCCAATATCCAGTTCCAAGACCCAGCAACAGACTATGTGGGGGGGAATGTGTCATAAGATCGCACTGCCCAAATTAATAACCTCACGTCTGCCACAGATACAACACCAATACAAATTCTGGCCTTAATTTTTCAAGTACTTTCACTTGACACGAAGGACTGCTGATGTTTCATAATGGGTATCACACACCGGACGGGAAACCCACTGTTTATAAGAACAGTTTGTAGGAACAGTTGGCGAAGACAGACGAGGTGAAAGAGAACAATGAACTTATTTGTGAAATTATGATTAAATGTCTATACCTTGACCAACTAAGGTAGAGAAAAGAAATCTAAATACTCCAGACATCTGAAATACATTACTAATTAATAAATTACTTAAGTATACATTAATAACGGTGAAATATTCCTTAATCAAAATTTAATAGTGTAGAAAGAAATGATCATTCTCATAACTATATATATATACAAAAATATATCGTGGTCAAAGTGTTAATAAGAACATTGCAATTACCTTTGACGTCCAAAGCGACAGTTGGTCAAAGTCTGGCTAACTTGATACCATAATATACTACAGATTCCTTAGACCCTAATACAGCGGCAAAAGTTCAGTAAACTTCTCTTAAAAAATTCTAACTAATAACTAAGTAGGTTGGCTGACCAAATCAGTCCGAAAATTAAACTGGTGGATGAATTTATTCTTAGTTTACGTGCAGTGTTTGCTGAAGCTAGGCTCCCAATTTATATATATAGACTCGCGACTCTTATTTTAGGTACTGTGAAGAAATCTGAATTGGAATAATAGTTTACGTGGGAGATGTTTGGGCTCTGGGGTTATTAATGGGTCACTCAGGCCGAAATTGTCAACCTAGGTCCACCAACCCAAAAAAAAATTTGTATCACCTTCAAAGGTTGAGAAAAATTATTATCAGACCATATACACTCTCACTATGTATATGGCCCGCGAAGAAAACGACTACAATATAAGTAACAAAATATATTTGTTAGTCAATAATGAGTCAATGTGATCCTGGTGTGACTAGGTTTGGTTGTCTTATATTTACAGAAAATTGAATTTTTTTCACATTTTTGATTTATATGATTTATAGTTGAGTTATAATGATACTGAGACAATGATAGGAATTATTTGAGAATTAGGAGTGTTATTTGAGACACGCTGATGATGATGATGATGATGATGATGATGATGACGATAGATTAGGATCCCCTGAAAATTCGCCCCCTCATTCTCCATTTTTTTCTCTAAAGACCGTCAGGTTAGGTTAGGTCTGGTTAAACGAAGTTAAACTATTCTAACTTTGTGTTAACAACCTAAATCAAAAGAAAGTTAAGAGATCAATCCTCAGTGATCCCGAACCATAGTAGACTAGATCATAGTCGCTTTGGATACACATAAAATAAAGAAAAATAATACATCTTCAGAACATGGTTGACAACATTGAAGAGTACAGCCTAAAACCAAAGAAAACTGATCACCGAGCAACAAGGAAAGGTAAGACTGCACAAAACATTGCTACTGTCCATGAAAACATCGACTGAGTGACAGATCTTTAACAGGAACAATATAACTGAAACTGTAGCAGCTAATAATAGTGAGAAGGCTCCTAAGTGAATCTGGAATGCACAAAGAAACATACAGGACTAGATAACACTGACTGAAAAAGGATTGTACAAAAATTATACAAGATTTACTTTACTGTTAGAATTATACTAACGGGTTAGGTTAGACTATTAAGATTTTAATTATTTCCTTACTTCACAAGAGAAAGATTTTTCGGTTTTTCTAATAATGAAACTCATTCACAATGATATGAATAATGAGTCAAGAATGCAGGGTCACCTGTGTACATAAAGTTATTTTTATGTGGGAAGAACCAGACACCATTGATTAAGTCGTGTTGGGACACCTTATCCTACCAGACGGACCATCAACAATCCTGCCAGACTGACCATCAACAATCCTACCAGACGGACCATCAACAATCCTACCAGACGGACCACCAACAGTCCTACCAGACGGACCATCGACAATCCTACCAGACAGACCACCAACAATCCTGAAAGACGGACCACCAACAGTCCTACCAGACGGACCATCAACTATTCTACCAGACGGACCATCAACTACTCTACCAGGTGAGACAGACTTTCATGTTAATATTACAAATATAATGACTATTGGACGTCCGTGGTTCAGAGGTCAGCGTTACTGGCCGTAACGTATTTACAGGCCGCCCGGTGTCGTCGGTTCGTCCACAGTCAACGTAACTGTTCATCCTCCCCTTTGGAGTGGTCGATAAACTAGGTACCTGGCTTAGGCTAGGGTATATATATATATATATATATATATATATATATATATATATATATATATATATATATATATATATATATATATATATATATATTCTTTTTTTTCTTTTAAACTATCCGCCATTTCTCGCGTTAGCGAGGTAGCATTAAGAACAGAGGACTGGGCCTTTTTTGGAATATCCTCACCTGGCCCCCTCTGTTCCTTCTTTTGGAAAATAAAAAAAAAAAAAACGAGAGGGGAGGATTTCCAGCCCCCCGCTCCCTCCCCTTTTAGTCGCCTTCTACGACACGCAGGGAATACGTGGGAAGTATTCTTAATCCCCTATACCCAGGGATAATATATATATATATATATATATATATATATATATATATATATATATATATATATATATATATATATATATATATATAGGATGCGTAAGCTGTCAGCCACTCTCCAAGAACCTCACTCTACTATTTCAAATTGCGGGAGACGATCACTTAAAAGCAAATTTAAACAACTTAAGAAAAATATTAGTAAAGTTATGAAGGAGTTACATACTGGGCGTATGACTGTGAGTATCATAATGTTACGCACTCAAAGTGTGTGTGTGTGTGTGTGTGTGTGTGTGTGTGTGTGAGTGTGTGTGTGGTAGAAGCCCTTTGGTACGGAGTTCGGTGTGTTAACGCACTCACACTCGAGGAGAGTTCGGTGCCAAGGGAGTGAAAGAGAAACGAACGATGCATTAAGAAAGACGAAACATTTATGGAAAAGATGATTAGGAAAGACACGGGTTGTTGATGTGGCTCGAGGGGGGGGGGTGCCTGGGAGGAGGGGGAGGGGGGGATTAGAGGCTTCTGGGGCGGGGGGGGGGGGGGAGGGGGGTGAAAGTTTCTGAGACCAGGGGGTAAGAAACATAGGACCACTAGCGGGAGGAGGTCACGTGTTACAAAGCTGCGTGAGGACCATCTGTCAGGGAGGGAGAACATGGGAGGTTGGTGCACTTGTGATGACTGGAGTGGCAGGAGACAGCACACGTAGCTCTCGCTCTCACCAGCAGGTGTGTGGTGAGAGGGAAATGATGTAATATCTAAGCAGGTGTGTGTGGGGGGGGGGAATGGGGGCCTGAGGGGGGGGGGCTGGACCTGGTGATCCGGGGCTTGACACACTGGGAAGGAGGGGGGGGGTGAGGTGAGGGGGAGGAGAGGAAGAGGGTGTGGGGCAGGTGGTGGAGGTGGTGGGGGAGAGACACTCACTGGGAGGGTGAGGGAGGGGTAGTGGGACAGGTGGAGTGGGGGGTACTTGGAGGGAAGGAGGGAGGGAGAGAAGGGCAGGAGGGTGGGGGGGGGGAAACAGGGAGGGAGGGAGGGAGAGTAGGGCAGGAGGGAGGGATGGAGGAACTAGGAGGGAAGGAGGGAGGGAGAGAGAGAGAGTGGGGCAGGAGGGGGGGGGGGTGCTGGGAAGGAGGGAGGGAGGGAGAGTAAGGCAAGATGGGGGGGTTGGGGGTGGGGGGAAGGGGAAAGGGAAGGTGGGATTGTGGGGCAAGGGTGGGGTTGGCGTGTGAGTGTGGGTGTGTGTGTGAGTGTGAGTGTGGGTGTGGGGGGAGGCTACTGTTAACACTTATTTCGAGACAACCACCTTCTCCCCCCCCATCATAACCCCCCCCAACTCAACTCTTCCCCCCCCCCCCCCCGGGCATCGCCTGACAGCCCCTGCACGTCAGCATGACGGAGGGGCCTCACTCATCTCGGCTCCTGACGACGCGGTGGTCAGCGACGAGGCGGCCCATCGTCACATCCTGTCCACGTCGTACACCATGGTAACACCCGGGCGGTGACGGTGGTGCGTTACGGGCAGGGGGGGAAGGGGGCTCTATACTGGTGTTACCCCGTGTCTTAACCTGGTGTATATGTAACATGTGTCACTAAGTGTCTTAACTAGGTGTATATGTAACATGTGTCACTAAGTGTCTTAACCTGGTGTATATGTAACATGTGTCACCCAGTGTCTTAACTTGGTGTATATGTAACATGTGTCACTAAGTGTCTTAACCTGGTGTATATGTAACATGTGTCACTCCGTGTCTTAACTTGGTGTATATGTAACATGTGTCACTCCGTGTCTTAACTTGGTGTATATGTAACATGTGTCACGGCGTGTCTTAGCCTGGTATATATGTAACATGTGTCACCCCGTGTCTTAACCTGGTGTATATGTAACATGTGTTACAACGTGTCTTAACCTGGTGTATATGTAACATGTGTTACAACGTGTCTTAACCTGGTGTATATGTAACATGTGTCACCCAGTGTCTTAACCTGGTGTATATGTAACATGTGTTACAACGTGTCTTAACCTGGTGTATATGTAACATGTGTTACAACGTGTCTTAACCTGGTGTATATGTAACATGTGTTACCCAGTGTCTTAACCTGGTGTATATGTAACATGTGTCACTAAGTGTCTTAACCTGGTGTATATGTAACATGTGTCACTAAGTGTCTTAACCTGGTGTATATGTAACATGTGTTACAACGTGTCTTAACCTGGTGTATATGTAACATGTGTTACCCAGTGTCTTAACCTGGTGTATATGTAACATGTGTCACCCCGTGTCTGTATATGTAACATGTATTGCCCCGTGTCTTAACCTGGTGTATATGTAACATGTGTTACCCAGTGTCTTAACTTGGTGTATATGTAACATGTGTTACCCAGTGTCTTAACTTGGTGTATATGTAACATGTGTTACCCAGTGTCTTAACTTGGTGTATATGTAACATGTGTCACTAAGTGTCTTAACCTGGTGTATATGTAACATGTGTCACTAAGTGTCTTAACCTGGTGTATATGTAACATGTATTGCCCCGTGTCTTAACCTGGTGTATATGTAACATGTGTCACTAAGTGTCTTAACCTGGTGTATATGTAACATGTGTCACTAAGTGTCTTAACCTGGTGTATATGTAACATGTGTTACCCAGTGTCTTAACTTGGTGTATATGTAACATGTGTTACCCAGTGTCTTAACTTGGTGTATATGTAACATGTGTTACCCAGTGTCTTAACTTGGTGTATATGTAACATGTGTCACTAAGTGTCTTAACCTGGTGTATATGTAACATGTATTGCCCCGTGTCTTAACCTGGTGTATATGTAACATGTATTGCCCCGTGTCTTAACCTGGTGTATATGTAACATGTGTCACTAAGTGTCTTAACCTGGTGTATATGTAACATGTGTCACCCAGTGTCTTAACCTGGTGTATATGTAACATGTATTGCCCCGTGTCTTAACCTGGTGTATATGTAACATGTGTCACTAAGTGTCTTAACCTGGTGTATATGTAACATGTGTCACTAAGTGTCTTAACCTGGTGTATATGTAACATGTATTGCCCCGTGTCTTAACCTGGTGTTATGTAACATGTGTTACCCAGTGTCTTAACTTGGTGTATATGTAACATGTGTCACTAAGTGTCTTAACCTGGTGTATATGTAACATGTGTCACTAAGTGTCTTAACCTGGTGTATATGTAACATGTGTTACCCAGTGTCTTAACTTGGTGTATATGTAACATGTGTTACCCAGTGTCTTAACCTGGTGTATATGTAACATGTGTCACTAAGTGTCTTAACCTGGTGTATATGTAACATGTGTCACTAAGTGTCTTAACCTGGTGTATATGTAACATGTGTTACCCAGTGTCTTAACTTGGTGTATATGTAACATGTGTCACAAAGTGTCTTAACCTGGTGTATATGTAACATGTGTTACCCAGTGTCTTAACTTG